>NC_029785.2:4999066-4999728 GCF_000816755.2 Arachis ipaensis
CTTGTATATTTTCTTTTTACTTTTGAGTTTTGACCCATTAATATTATATAATTTATTTTTGGTAACTAATCTCGTATAATTTTGAGATATCTGTGAAAATCATTAATTACCAAAAATAAATTATCGATGAGTTTTTTTGGTGACTAAATTATCGATGAGTTATTTATTTTTAGATTATTTTATGAGTAAAAAAATTATTTTTCAAATTTTACTTGTTAGTTAAACTAAATTTTAAATTTTCATTTAATTTAATTAATCTTCTATTTTTTCAATATCAATCATATTTGTTCTTAGAGCATTTTTAATGTTAATTCTAATTTTAATTTGATTTTAAATTTTATTTTAAATTTTATAAAATAATATATAAATATTTATCAGACTCTATCTCATAAATAATTTTTTATTTGTTCTTAAAATAATTAAAATATTTATGTGAGTAATGTTTGATTAAGTTGTCTGTATAAGATTGTGTTTAAAAAAAAGAGAGAGAAAAAAGAGGAGCAGAAATTCTTTAATAATTTTGTTTCATTTTTTTTCCTTCAAATTTTCAACTCGTACACACAACTTAAAAAATTAGAAAAAACAATTTGCACAAAAAAATCATTTAAAAATTTATTAAATCACAATAATTGTCACTTTTAAGAAAAAAAAAACTCAAACAA
>NC_029785.2:5006130-5010852 GCF_000816755.2 Arachis ipaensis
ACAGAACCGATTAATTAATTGTAAAATTTCTTAACTAATATATAAATGATTAACTTAACGGATATAAAAATTCCATTGTTTCTATGGAATTTTCATGGCCACGAATTCCAAAAGGCTATTAATAATGTGGGACCAATTTGGAGACATTGGTGGGTGGTGCTGCCTCAGTGTATGGTGATCATTTTGATTCTTTTGTCTTTTGTATGTCTCTTGTTCCTCTTTATTATTGGCTGAGGAAAGAGACCGCATAACCTAACCTGAGCAAAAAATAAAAGATTTATCCATCTTTTATTCTAAGAGCACATTGTCACGGTAAAATTAAAAATATTAGATTTAATGGTATTTGTATAATTTTTTAGAATATCTAAAAATATTTTTAAAAAATTTAGAATATAAAGAGTAGTATAGAATAATATAGAAGTATTTAAAAAGTTGTGATAGAATAGATATTTATAATGAAGATTCTGGATGATTAATCTAGATCGTTGATTAGATTTAATCCTAACCATCCAATAAGTGGATGGCTATAAATAAGAGGTGAGAATTAGAATTTAAGCGTGTGAGACATTTGTAACAAACACTTGAATAATAAAGTGTTTTTTCTACAAAACTTCATTTCTCTTGTGTTCTCTTGTATTCTTAGTTTTCTTGCTAAGTATTGAGAATTAGGCTGACTTGATCTTAACTCAAGAGGTTGAGTAAGTTTGAGTGCCAGCATGGTAGCGTTGAAATATGTCTAAGGTTGTGACAATTTGGCATCAGAGCAAGGTTCGAGAGGGAGTACAAGTGGTTTATGGGTATGACTTCTACTGTAATCATGGAGCATGTTGAGTTTCAAAGAGGAAGTGATGCTACTCTTTCTCAATGGGGAGGCAAAAAGGCCCGTTCTTCAAGTGAGCCTAGAGGTAAGGTAAGGACTATAACTTCTTAGAAGAGAGAGTTTTTATGTTGGAGAATGTTCTATCCTCTATGGATGAGCGCTTCCAAAGGATAGAACATGACAAGGAGACCCTCGAGACTCACGTGTTAGGAGAACTAGATGCTTTCAAAGAAAGCATGCTCCAAATCGAAGAGAAGCTTGAGAATTCCGTGAAGTTATTTGAGGAAGTTCGAGAAGGCAAAATCTCGACCAACCATTATAAAGGGAGACGACAAAGATTGATCTCCCAAAGTCAAAGGAGTTCAAGAGCATAAGGGACGCTCGAGAGGAGGAGAACTTCCTATGACATATGGAGAGGTACTTTGAAGGCCAAGGGATGGTCAAAGAAGTAATAAAGATACGCACTGCAGCTATCTACCTTTTTGATAATGCTACTTTATGGTGGAGGAGAAAGTGCGCAAATGGTACTTGCAACATAGCTACATGGGAAGATTTCAAAAGGGAGTTGAAAAGAATTCTTTTCCGAGAATGTGGTTTATAAAGTAAGGAAGAAGTTGAGGGAGTTGAAACACAAGAGTATGATTAACGACTACGTAAGGGAGTTCACTACTCTTACGCTTTAAATCCCCAATTTAGCATCAAAGGATGCATTGTTCTTCTTCATTAATGGACTCCAATTTTGGACAAAGCAAGAACTACAAAGAAAAAATGTTAAAGATGTCGATGAAGCCATCGTAGTGGCTGAATCACTCATTGGGTATCATAGGGGAGATTCTAAACCCAAGTCTTCCTCCAAGGCAGTTCTATTAAAGGTGGGGGAGACAAGGAGAAGAGTTTCTCAACCAAAAAAGAGGAAAAATACTCTTCAAAGAAAGAGTACGAAAAAAAGAAGAAGGCTTTCATGTCCAAAGGCAGATGCTTCGTGTGCAAAGGACTACACCAAATGAAGGACTGTCCTAAAATAGGGACTCTGGCATCTATCGTCGAGGAACGAGAGGCTCAATCTCAAGTATCTGAGTGTGTTGGATCTATCCAACTCATGAATGCTGTGAAGGGTAAAGAGACAAGCACTGTAGAAATGAAAAGTTTGATGTATATCAAAGCCTTTTATCAATGAAAAATCCATCATGGCTATGATCGACACTGGTGCTACACAAAACTTCATCACGCCTGACGAAGCAAAGAGGCTTGCGTTGAAGATCACCGAAAAGAATGGCTGGTTCAAACCCATAACTCTTGGTTCTTAGAAGGGTCTTGTGGATTTCTTAATAGCACAAATGAACGATTTCAAAATAGTTATCGGGCTCGATTTGTAAAGGAAGGCAAATATAATACCTATGCCATACTATGACATAATATGTGTCATGAAGAAAAGGTCTCCATGCATGGTCCCTACAGTCTCTAAAGTTGGAGGACTACCGATGCTTTCTGCTATGCAACTCAAGAAAGGGTTTAAAAAGGGGGAGATGATGTCTTTAGCTCTACTACAAGAGAAGTCAACATCCAAAGGAGAAGTTGTTTCCCCTAAAATCAAGGAAGTCCTTGAAAAAAACATAAGGATGTGATGCCTCGCAAGTTGTCAAAACAACTACCACCTAGGAGGAAGGTGGATCCCAAGATTAAATTAGAGTTAGGAGCGAAATCACCTGTCTCAGCACCATACAGGATGACAGCCATTTCCATGGTCGAAGGAGATATTTTGCATACCATCAAGGAAGGGTTGCATCATGATCCATTAGCCAAGAAATTAGTGGAATTAGCTAGGGAAGGTAAGACCAAACGATTTTGGCTAAAAGATGACCTTCTCTACACCAAAGAGAGAAGACTATACGTCCCTAAATGAAAAAATCTAAGGATGAAGCTAGTGAAAGAATGCCACAACACCAAAATGGGTTGGTCATCAAGGCCACAAAGGACCTTGGCATTTATTGAATCTTCCTATTATTTTCCTCAAATGAGGGATGAAGTGGAGAGTTATGTGAAGACTTGTCTTGTGTGCCAACAAGATAAGATTGAAAATAAGACATCAAGTAGATTGTTGGAACCTCTGCCACCGCCAGAGTGACCATGAAAAAGTGTGTCTTTAGATTTCATCTCTTCCTTACCAAATTTCGAGGGGTTTGGATCTATTCTTGTGGTAGTGGATCGATTTTCAAAGTATGCTACCTTTATACCTGTCCCTACTGAATGTACTGCAGAGGAAGCAGCACGACTATTTTTCAAGAATGTGGTGAAGTACTGTGGATTGCCTAAGAGTATCATTACTGATCGAGATCCACTCTTCACAGGACGACTATGGACAGAGTTGTTCAAATTCTTTAGGTCGGAGCTTCATTTCTCAACAAGTTAAGCTTCCATTCTCAAACCAATGGGCAGATTGAGAGAGTGAATGCCTTACTCGAGTGTTACTTGAGGTATTTCGTAAGCGCTAATAAAAAGGATTGGACAAAACTCCTAGACATTGCTCAGTTTTCATACAATTTACAAAGGAGTAAGTCCACAGGAAAGAGTCCATTCGAGATCGTGACTGAACAATAGCTGCTTATACCTCTCTCTCTTTCTTCCTCTTACTCAGAGAAGAGCCTTGAAGCTTATCATATGATCAAGTCATGGGAAGAACAAGTAGATGTCACTCGTTCTTACCTCGGCAAAGCTGCAAAGAGGATGAAGAAATGAGCATATAAGAAGAGGAGGCATGCAAGCTATCAAGTGGGAGATAAGGTAATGGTTAAACTTATTCCACAACAATCCAAAGCCTTTCGCAAGGTTCATAAGGGCTTAATCCGCAAATACAAAAGGTCTTTTAAGATTATTGGACGTGTTGGGGAGGTTGCTTAGTACAACTCCCTCCCTCTATGAAAATCTACCCGGTCTTCCATGTGAATATGCTTAAACCATATCATGAAGACCAAGATGAACCGAGTAAACGTGACTCGAGTCGTGCTCCGCCTGTGGTGATTAGATCCTTTGATAAAGAAATCGAAGAGATCTTAGCTAATCACATCATGCGACGAAAAGGAATGCCACCAAGTATCCAATACTCGATCAAGTGGAAAGAACTCTCGATAACCGAAGCTAACTGGAAAGCTCGTGAAGATCTGTGATAATTTCAAGAACACCTAGAGCGTTATCATAACAGAACACAATGAGGACGTCTGCGCATTAGGTGGAGGAGAATGTCACGGTAAACTTGAGAAGGTTAGATTTAACGGTATTTCTATAATTTTCTAGAGTGTTTGAGAATGTTCTAAATGGTTCTAGAACGTTCTAGAATATCCTAAAAGGTCTCGGAATACCTTAGAAAGTTCTAGAAGATTCTAGAAGGTTGTAGAGTATTCTAGAAGAGTCTTGGTGTATATAGAAGTATGAAAAGTAGTATGGAATAATCTAGAAGTATTTAAAAATTTGTGGTAGGATAGATATTTGCAATGAATGTTCTAGATGATTAATCGGGACCGTTGATTAGATTTAATCCTAATCATCCATTAAAGAGGTGGATAGCTATAAATAGGAGGTGAGAGTTAGAGTTTGAGTGTATGAATCATTTGTAACAAACACTTGAGTAATAAAGTGTTCTTTCTACCAAAACTTCATTTCTCTTGTGTTCTCTTGTGTTTTTAACTTTCTTGCTAAGTATTGAAGGTTAGACTGACTTGGTCTTAACTCAAGAGGTTGAGTAAGTCCGAGTGCCGACACGGTAACGTTGGAGTGTGTCCAATACCGTGACAACATGCTAATTACAAATTAATTTTGTATTAAAAATATAAAAAATATAAAATTTTAATATATTTGTTTATTTTTATTAAATAAAAAAATTTAAAATCTTTTCCTAATAATAAATT
>NC_029785.2:5010895-5017468 GCF_000816755.2 Arachis ipaensis
TTTTTTTTTTTATTGTGTAAAAGTAGATCTATTAACTAAACTCAAAGAATTGTCAAAGATTCAAATGCGTGCGTGCAAACTCTTAAAAAGTAATTATGAAATAACTACTGTCAAAACTAAAAAGTCAAACTTAATACTTTGAGATTATATTCCTTATCCGTTCCTTAATCATTCAGTTATAATATTTTTTGTATTTATTGTGTAATATATATAATGAAACTGGAGTGGAGTGGATCTAAAATCCTCCAAAAGCTTAGTGGCTGCATCAAAGTCCAAATGGGTTGGTATTATTGACTTATTGTATTAAATAATATTGTTTCTTGTCATCCACAGGACCTATATTATGCATGCTATGTGCTCGATGAATTTTTTGCCTTCTAGAATCTGCTCCGTTCTACTTCTATGAATAAACTTCGACAAGTATAACACCTTTAAGGAAAAATCTTTCGCTATGGAGTAAATTTAGGGAATCAAAAGTCAATCAGGCAAAACCCAGTCAAATGTGTATGAATTGGGATTTAAAAGCCTAAATCACATCCTGCATCATCCAAAAAATAATTCAGGGTAAACTATATTTACCGTCACCAAAAATCATACCTCCTTTTCACCGTTTTATCACAGAATTCAAAAAGCATCTACATTACGCGCCACGCCTCCGAAATCATCGCGCAACCCTCTTCCATCTCTTCTCCGGACACCGCGACGGCGCTCCCAGCGGCTTTGGCCATCGAGACTCCACTGAAGCTACCTGCGTGCAACCCTCTTCCCTTAATTCTCCAGCCGCTTCGACGCCGTGCCGAGCCTCTCCGACCATCGCGCCTCCAAACTCGCAACAAGAGCGACGCCGCTCTGCCGTTGCATGTGGGTTTTTCCGGCGCCGCCGAAACTTCCTGGTGCACCTGCGTCGTCTAGTGATTTTAACCTCGACTCCTCCAGTCTGGAATTTCCCGGTTCGGCTCACTAATTGGTAAGTATGGTAGATGTTTCCTTTGACTTCATATGCATGTCTGAAAAGGGAATTAGAGAGTATTTTTTTGTAGTGGTTCGTGTGAGTTCTAATTCGATGGATGTTCTTTTCCAGGTTGAACGGATCAGGTAACACAATTTTAGGGTATCACTAGTTCTTGGCAAAATATTGCAGCTGTATGTGTTTCATGTTTTTGGAGTTTTGCAAAATCAATAAACAAGTAAGTATGTTTATTGATTGCTAATTAAATTTTGGTGGATTCTAATTAGATATGGGATGTTGTTGATGTTTTGTTCGGATGTTGCTTATTGGTAGAGTTTGGATGATGCTTTTATCTGGGTTGGATGTTGTAATTGTAGTTGTTAGAGGTTAGATGTTTTTGTTCTACTATATGGTTTAGATACTAGGAATGGTGTTCATATGAGATGTTCTTTGATATTGCTAAATTAGGGGACGTTTCTGTTAAAAAATTAAAACTTGAAGGTACTAACAAGTGTAAAGGCTCTCAGGTGCTGTTCTTGTTCAATCAAAACCTTCCTTTCCACTTTCTTCTGAAAAGAACAGTTTGCTTCTCAGAGGCTGAAGGAACTTAATTGGTGGGAGTTGAGCTATTTATTGTGAGGAGCAAATTACTGAAAGAACAGACCGGATATCATTTTGATGCTTTGCCATATCTCAATATAACATTATAAAGAGGGAGGGAATGAGTTTAATTCTGTGCTATAATAGTTTTAAAAGTTTTATATTATCAACTTATCAGATTATTGTGTGTTAGATTTTTAAATTAATAAGTGGTTTTAATTTTATCAAATACTTTGTTCGATGTCTTAGGTGTCTAGAAAGCACATAATAGGGAACGTGTCCTATAGGAGACTCAGGATAGCTCAAGCTTATAATTGATGTTTGAGTTTGTAGTTTCTCGTAACACATGCCTCCACAATTACAGTCGTCCAAATTAATTAAAGTTACGCTACATAATTTATGGGGCCAAATTTAGTTTGAAATTAAATGTGGGGTTGGTTATTGAAACAGAATAAAATAAACTTAAATTTGATTTTACATTAGAGATAATTAATGAAATAAGATCAATTTTATTATAAGTAGGGTGTTTTTTCTTTGTTTCAGATTTTTGACAAGCTCTTGAAAGTATGGTTTTTTTATTATGATTTCTTCTGATTTGTCATAAGATTGTGATGTTTTGTTGCATCATGTTTCAATTATGAAGGGGATGAAAAAAGAGTTTCTTTCTCTCCATCTCTGTATGTTTATGGAAATAATTTATTATATAAAATGATTGTAAATTGGCTGCTGAAATTGTTGCTGTTTTTCTATATGCAGTTTTGAGGGGCTGTTTCTTGTGGACTTCAGCATGATTAATTTGAAGTAAAACCCAAGCGAAATGGGAAAAAGGTAAAATGATTTCTAGCATTCACTTTTTACCATTCGGGCATTATCTTATGTGTGACTTACAACTAGTGTAACAATTAGCAGAAATTGTTAGAGTCCCGTTGCTCGCCCAGCTACATACATGACATGATGAGCACGTTGTCAAAAAATAATTCCGTTGAGAAGCTTGCCGAGATTGATCTTATTGGCTTCGGATTCTTGAGGCTTGTTCCAAATTGGTCGGTGAAGCAAGCCATCATAGTTCACCTAGCTGAGTCATACCAAGTTAAGCCGAGAACTTTTATACTCGACATTGGCAACATCCGCCTGAATGCCGAGTTAATCGGGAAGGTCTTCGGCCTTCCGTCTTGAGGTAAGTTCCGATATCTTAATTACCTAGTCTTGCATAGGATACATATTAACATGGAATAACACATGAACATGTTGCAGGGGATCCATTTCCAGCACTGGATGAGAGTAATCCGTCCCACGTCGTCATCAAAAATCGGTTCCATAGACAGAGCACAACCGAGCTCCGGGATTTAGTCTACATCTATCCAATGGCGACATAATCAGATAGGATGGAGTTTAGGAGATATTTCATACTGGTGGTGATGAAGATATTTCTGTGCCCCACCACTCAACAGGTACTTTCTCCATGGCACATCTACTCCGTGTTAGATGTTTCTGATCCACGGAGATTCAATTGGCCGTTGGAGATTCTGAAGTGGTTCGACACAGCAGTTGAGAGGTATAAGCTAAAAGAGAACAAAACGTGTGAAGGCTACATGTTCGTCATGCTGGTAGGACACAATGACCATTAATAAATTCTTTTTGCCTTTTTTTATGAATATCATAAATTGTATAAAATTAATTTCCTATACATTAGTTTGGAGAGCTCAGGACCTAGTACTGTTATTTGTATGTGATATACTGATATGTTGCTGAATTACTTGAATCTTTGTTCACTAATTTTAGATGGTTCCGTGTATGATTTCATCTGAATGTTTCTTGTGACAAGTTCTATGTCACGTTGCTATATACAGAATCATTACGAGCCTTATACAATCTTGAACCATATCTGATGCTAATTGTTCAACTTAAGAGTATATTCAGCGTGATTTTTCGTCATGTATAACTTAAATTGGGTCCATCCTCTGTGTAGATACTCTATTTTCAGCGTCTGCAATACGGTGTGCTTGACAACTGTCTTGAGCATGAGGCATGGCTCGATGCATGGACCTCGGAGAGACTTGAAAAGAAGGCGTAATATATTCCATCTGAGGTACTCGTTTTTTATCTCATAATCGGTTAATTTATGCCGTTATGTAAGTCGGAGCTCAATAGAAAAACTAAAATGAATTACATTTTTCAATTTCACAACTAAATCATTAGTTTTTATGTTTGCTTCTTTCTTGTCAGTTGTGCTAGGCAGATGTCGTTGATCCCGTGTGTTTGAGATTTTTTTTTTTTATTTTGCGATTTCCGGTTTTTGGTATGGTGGTGCTTTGGGGGTTGATTAAAACCATTGCTTCTCTTCGTTTCTTAATTCATGGGCGCCTTTTGACTAGACATGGGGGAGGTGACGACATAAAGAGCCGGTCACCACAAGCTGCCAGGAGGAAACCGGGGAAAAAGGAACCACAGAATCGTCGACAAAAGGAATCGGTGCTTCCAAGGGTAAGCACATTTTACTGCTTTAGCATGTTAACTAGCTTACTTCGCCATTGTTAATTTGGTTCATGCTCTAGAGTAACGATGAATTGCGCCACCAAAGGGAAGAGAAAGTTTGATTCGGGTTTGACGAAAGGAAAGCAGAATTTTGAATCGGGCTTGATTAGGGGTTCCGTGATCCCAGGAGTGGTTATTGGGTTTTTGAAACATATTAGTCAAGGGGTGATTTCATGTAGCACGGTAATTAATAACAAAAGTTAAAAATTAAATTAATTAAAATTAATGTTGTTTTTTTTATTTTTTGCCTGATCATCTTTTGGTTCCACATACTTTTCCTTCCCGAATAAAGCTAGGAAACCAAAAGCCAATCAGCCAAAACCCAGCCAAATGTGTCTGGGTTAGGACCCAAAAGCCCAAACCACATGTAGCACCATCCAAAAAATGAGCTAGGGTAAACCATATTCACCGTCACCAAAAACCCTACCTCATTTTCACAGTTTTACCACAGAATTCAAAAAGCATCTACATCCCGCACCACGCCTCCGAAACCATCGCGCAACCCTCCTCCATCTCTTCTCCGGACACCGCGACGGCGCTCCCAGCGGCTTTGGCCATCGAGACTCCACTGAAGCTACCTGCGCACAACCCTCTTCTCTCACTTCTCCAGTCGCTTCAACGCCGCGCCGAGCCTCTCCGACCATCGCGCCTCTAAACTCGCAACAAGAGCGACGCCGCTCTGCCATTGCATGTGGGTTTTCCTGGCGCCGCCGAAACTTCCTGGTGCACCTGCGTCGTCCGGTGATTTTAACCTCGAATCCTCCAGCCTGAAATTCCCCGATTCGGCTCACTAATTGGTAAGTATGGTAGATGTTTTCTTTGACTTCATATGCATGTCTTGAAAAGGGAACTAGAGAGTGTTTTGTTGTAGTGGTTTGTGTGAGTTCTAATTCGATGGATGTTCTTTTCCAGGTTGAACGGATCAGGTAACACAATTTTGAGGCATCACTGGTTCTTGGCAAAATATTGCAGCTGCATGTGTTTCTTGTTTTTGGAGTTTTGCAAAATCAATAAACAAGTAAGTATGTTTATTGATTGCTAATTGAATTTGGCTGGATTCTAATTAGATATAGGATGTTGTTGATGTTTTGTTCGGATGTTTCTTATTGGTAGAGTTTGGATGATGCTTTTATCTGGGTTGGATGTTGTAATTGTAGTTGTTATAGGCTAGATGTTTTTGTTCTGCTATATGGTTTAGATACTAGGAATGGTGTTCATATGAGATGTTCGTTGATATTGCTAAATTAGGGGACGTTTCTGTTAAAAAATTGAAACTTGAAGGTACTAACAAGTGTAAAGGCTCTCAGGTGCTGTTCTTGTTCAATCAAAACCTTCCTTTCCACTTTTTTCTGAAAAGAATAGTTTACTTCTCAGAGGCTGAAGGAACTTAATTGGTGGGAGTTAAGCTATTTATTGTGAGGAGCAAATTACTGAAAGAACAGACCAGATATCATTTTGATGCTTTGCCATATCTCAATATAACATTATAAGGAGGGAGGGAATGAGTTTAATTCTGTGCTATAATAGTTTTAAGAGTTTTATATTATCAACTTATCAGATTATTGTGTGTTAGATTTTTAAATTAATAAGTGGTTTTAATTTTATCAAATACTTTGTTCGATGTCTTAAGTGTCTAGAAAGCACATAATAGGGAACGTGTCCTATAGGAGACTCATGATAGCTCAAGCTTATAATTGATGTTTGAGTTTGTAGTTCCTCGTAACACATGCCTCCACAATTACAGTCATCCAAATTAATTAAAGTCATGCTATATAATTTATGGGGCCAAATTTAGTTTGAAATTAAATGTGGGGTTGGTTGTTGAAACAGAATAAAATAAATTTAAATTTGATTTTACATTAGAGATAATTAATGAAATGAGATCAATTTTATTATAAGTAGGGTGTTTTTTCTTTGTTTTAGATTTTTGACAAGCTCTTGAAAGTATGATTTTTTTTATTATGATTTCTTCTGATTTATCATAAGATGGTGATGTTTTGTTGCATCATGTTTCAATTATGAAGGGGATGAAAAAAGAGTTTCTTTCTCTCCATCTCTGTATGTTTATGGAAATAATTTATTACATGAAATGATTGTAAATTGGCTGCTGAAATTATTGCTGTTTTCCTATATGCAGTTTTGAGGGGCTGTTTCTTGTGGACCTCAGCAGGATTAATTTGAAGTAAAACCCAAGCAAAATGGGAAAAAAGGTAAAATGATTTCTAGCATTCACTTTTTACCATTCGGGCATTATCTTATATGTGACTTACAACTAGTGAAACAATTAGCAGAAATCGTTAGAGTCCCGTTGCTCGCCCAGTTACATACATGACATGATGAGCACGTTGTCAAAAAATAATTCCGTTGAGAAGCTTGCCGAGATTGATCTTATTGGCTTCGGATTCTTAAGGCTTGTTCCAAATTGGTCGGTGAAGCAAGCCATCATGGTTCACCCAGCTGAGTCAAACCAAGTTAAGTCGAGAACTTTT
>NC_029785.2:5017627-5037877 GCF_000816755.2 Arachis ipaensis
GGCATTCCGTCGGGAGGTAACTTATGCTACCTTGTTTACCTAGTCCTGCGTAGGCGTGCTGGTGTAAATATGTTTGATTATGCATACATATTAACATGGAATAACACATGAACATGTTGCAGGGGATCCATTTCCAGCACTGGATGAGAGTAATCCATCCCACGTCGCCATCAAAAATCGGTTCCATAGACGGAGCACAACCGAGCTCCGGGATTTAGTCTACAGCTGTCCAATGGCGACAGAATCAGATAGGATGGAGTTTAGGAGATATTTCATACTGGTGGTGATGAAGATATTTCTGTGCCCCACCACTCAACAGGTATTTTCTCCATGGCACATCTACCCCGTGTTAGATGTTTCTGATCCACGGAGATTCAATTGGCCGTTGGAGATTCTGAAGTGGTTCGACACAGCAGTCGAGAGGTATAAGCTGAAATGGAACAAAACATGTGAAGGCTGCATGTTCGTCATGCTGGTAGGACACAATGACCATTAATAAATTCTTTTTGCCTTTTTTTTTATGAATATCATAAATTGTATAAAATTAATTTCCTATACATTAGTTTGGAGAGCTCAGGACCTAGTACTGTTATTTGTATGTGATATACTGATATGTTGCTGAATTACTTGAATCTTTGTTCACTAATTTTAGATGGTTCCGTGTATGATTTCATCTAAATGTTTCTTGTGACAAGTTCTATGTCCCGTTGCTATATACCGAATCATTGCGAGCCTTATACAATCTTGAACCATATCTGATGCAGAGCGACGCCGCTCTGCCGTTGCATGTGGGTTTTCCCGGCGCCGCCGAAACTTCCTGGTGCACTTGCGTCGTCCGGTGATTTTAACCTCGACTCCTCCAGCCTGGAATTCCCTGTTCGGCTCACTAATTGGTAAGTATGGTAGATGTTTTCTTTGACTTCATATGCATGTCTTGAAAAGGGAATTAGAGAGTGTTTTATTGTAGTGGTTCGTGTGAGTTCTAATTCGATGGATGTTCTTTTCCAGGTTGAACGGATCAGGTAACACAATTTTGGGGCATCACTGGTTCTTGGCAAAATATTGCAGCTGCATGTGTTTCCTGTTTTTGGAGTTTTGCAAAATCAATAAACAAGTAAGTATGTTTATTGATTGCTAATTGAATTTGGGTGGATTCTAATTAGATATGGGATGTTGTTGATGTTTTGTTCGGATGTTGCTTATTGGTAGTGTTTGGATGATGCTTTTATCTGGGTTGGATGTTGTAATTGTAGTTGTTATAGGCTAGATATTTTTGTTCTGCTATATGGTTTAGATACTAGGAATGGTATTCATATGAGATGTTCTTTGATATTGCTAAATTAGGGGACGTTTTTGTTAAAAAATTGAAATTTGAAGGTACTAACAAGTGTAAAGGCTCTCAGGTGCTATTCTTGTTCAATCAAAACCTTCTTTTCCACTTTTTTCTGAAAAGAACAGTTTGCTTCTCAGAGGCTGAAGGAACTTAATTGGTGGGAGTTGAGCTATTTATTGTGAGGAGCAAATTACTGAAAGAACAAACCGGATATCATTTTGATGCTTTGCCATATCTCAATATAACATTATAAAGAGGGAGGGAATGAGTTTAATTCTGTGCTATAATAGTTTTAAGAGTTTTATATTATCAACTTATCAGATTATTGTGTGTTAGATTTTTAAATTAATAAGTGGTTTTAATTTTATCAAATACTTTATTCGATGTCTTAGGTGTCTAGAAAGTACATAATAGGGAACGTGTCCTATAGGAGACTCAAGATAGCTCAAGCTTATAATTGATGTTTGAGTTTGTAGCTCCTCGTAACACATGCCTCCACAATTACAGTCGTCCAAATTAATAAAGTCACACTACATAATTTATGGGGCCAAATTTAGTTTGAAATTAAATGTGGGGTTGGTTGTTGAAACAGAATAAAATGAACTTAAATTTGATTTTACATTAGAGATAATTAATGAAATGAGTTCAATTTTATTATAAGTAGGGTGTTTTTTCTTTGTTTTAGATTTTTGACAAGCTCTTGAAAGTATGGTTTTTTTTATTATGATTTCTTCTGATTTGTCATAAGATGGTGATGTTTTGTTGCATCATGTTTCAATTATGAAGGGGATGAAAAAAGAGTTTCTTTCTCTCCATCTCTGTATGTTTATGGAAATAATTTATTATATGAAATGATTGTAAATTGGCTGCTGAAATTGTTGTTATTTTCCTATATGCAGTTTTGAGGGCTGTTTCTTGTGGACCTCAGCAGGATTAATTCGAAGTAAAACCCAAGCGAAATGGGGAAAAAGGTAAAATGATTTCTAGCATTCACTTTTTACCATTCGGGTATTATCTTATGTGTGACTTACAACTAGTGTAACAATTAGCAGAAATTGTTCAGAGTCCCGTTGCTCGCCCAGCTACATACATGACATGATGAGCACGTTGTCAAAAAATAATTCCGTTGAGAAGCTTGCCGAGATTGATCTTATTGGCTTCGGATTCTTGAGGCTTGTTCCAAATTGGTCGGTGAAGCAAGCCATCATGGTTCACCCAGCTGAGTCAAACCAAGTTAAGTCGAGAACTTTTAACATGGAATAACACATGAACATGTTGCAGGGGATCCATTTTCAGCACTGGATGAGAGTAATCCGTCCCACGTCGCCATCAAAAATCGGTTCCATAGACGGAGCACAACCGAGCTCTGGAATTTAGTCTACAGCTGTCCAATGGCGACAGAGTAAGATAGGATGGAGTTTAGGAGATATTTCATACTGGTGGTGATGAAGATGTTCATGTGCCCCACCACTCAACAGGTACTTTCTCCATGGCACATCTACCCCGTGTTAGATGTTTCTGATCCACGGAGATTCAATTGGCCGTTGGAGATTCTGAAGTGGTTCGACACAGCAGTCGAGAAGTATAAGCTGAAATGGAACAAAACGTGTGAAGGCTGCATGTTCGTCATGCTGGTAGGACACAATGACCATTAATAAATTCTTTTTGCCTTTTATTATGAATATCATAAATTGTATAAAATTAATTTCCTATACATTAGTTTGGAGAGCTCAGGACCTAGTACTGTTATTTGTATGTGATATACTGATATGTTGCTAAATTACTTGAATCTTTGTTCACTAATTTTAGATGGTTCTGTGTATGATTTCATCTGAATGTTTCTTGTGACAAGTTCTATGTCCCGTTTTTATATACCAAATCATTGCGAGCCTTATACAATCTTGAACCATATCTGATGCTAACTGTTCAACTTAAGAGTATATTCAGCGTGGTTTTTCGTCATGTATAACTTAAATTGGGTCCATCCTCTGTGTAGATACTCTATTTTCAGCGTCTGCAATACGGTGTGCTTGACAACTGTCTTGAGCATGAGTCATGGCTCGATGCGTGGACCTCGGAGAGACTTGAAAAGAAGGCGCAATATATTCTATCCGAGGTACTCGTTTCTATCTCATAATCGGTTAATTTATGCCGTTATGTAAGTCGGAGCTCAATAGACAATCCAAAATGAATTACATTTTTCAATTTCACAACTAAATCATTAGTTTTTATGTTTGCTTCTTTCTTGTCAGTTGTGCTAGGCAGATGTCGTTGATCCCGTGTGTTTGAGATTTTTTTTATTTTTTATTTTTTTATTTTGCGGTTTCCGGTTTTTGGTATGGTGGTGCTTTGGGGGTTGATTAAAACCATTGCTTCTCTTCGTTTCTTAATTCAGGGGCACCTTTTGACTAGACATGGGGGAGGTGACGACATAAAGGGCCGGTCACCACAAGTTGCCAGGAGGAAACCGGAGAAAAAAGAACCACAGAAGCGTCAGCAAAAAGAATCGGTGTTTCCAAGGGTAAGCACATTTTACTGCTTTAGCATGTTAACTAGCTTACTTCGCCATTGTTAATTTGGTTCATGCTCTAGAGTAACGATGAATTGCGCCACCAAAGGGAAGAGAAAGTTTGATTCGGGTTTGACCAAAAGGAAGCTGAATTTTGAATCGGGTTTGATGAGGGGTTCCGTGATCCTAGGAGTGGTTATTGGGTTTTTGAAACATATTAGTCAAGGGGTGATTTCATTTAGCACGGCAATTAATAACAAACATTAAAAATTAAATAAAATTAAATTAATTAAAATTAATGTTATTTTGTTTATTTTTTTGCTGATCCCCTTTTGATTCCACATACTTTTCCTTTCCTATGTGATCTTTAATTTAGATTAGATGTGAATAGAAATGAACGGAGTATTGGATAAGTTACATGCTACTTGAACTCCAGTTAAATTACACTCTTACCATTATAAGTAAAGTTTAAGATATTTACTATATAGACTAACCTTATATTTATTGTTATTCCACATATTCAGTAAATAAAAAAAGTGAATTAATACTTATTGATACACCGTATATATATAAAATCAGAAGAAAATTAAAAGACGAGTGGCAATTTGGGATCAGCTGAGCATTTTCCTTAAGAGCAATTTCAATTGGTAGGATTTTAAGACCCTATTTCTGACAAAAGCAAGAAGGCACCGATGGAGGAGAGGAGGAATGAGTTCCTGTAAAGGTGAGGAAGTCCCTCTAAACAGGGACTCAAATTAACTAATAATAACTTGCCATTTGACAAGTTATTTTAAAAAAATAATAATATAAAATCTGAAATAATTAAATAATTATATTAAGTAATTATATTTTTATTTAGTTAATAATTTATATTAATTATTTAAATAATAATTAATTAAATAATTAAATTATAATTAATTTATTAATAATTTTAATAATTAATTAGATTAAATAATTAAATTTTTATTTAATTAATAATTTATATTAATTATTTATATCATAATTTTACTGAAAAAAATCAATTACATTAATTTTAAGTATTTTAATTAATTAATTAAGTGGGAGCACAACAGAGACTAAAATTAGTTCTTTCCAATGGAGAAGAGAGATACTTTGAATTCCTATTTAGTATTTACTGTTTATGACGCAAAAGCTAATGTGAAGTTACTTTTTATGACAGGTAGACCATAAATAGGACTATAAATAGGGACTAAGATGAGTTCCGTACTAGAGATAACTCCCAATAGGCCGATACACATTCCAATGATTCCATAACTACGAGCGGAAGTTACACAGTTGCCTCATTCAATAAAAAACTCGCTTATCATTCGTTTTGCATGAACATCCTTGATTAGCTATACATTCACGTAAAGATATTGAGAAGCTAAGGCAACGCAGAAACTATGCATAGTATCTACAAACAAGTTACGTCTTTCTTAATGGAGAATCTGATCCAACCTTTGACACCAAAGAACATGATTTCTATTTTCCTCATGCAACTCAAAATACTAAACAAAAAATTACTTTTCTTTCATTTTATTCCTCTCTCTAACCACTTTTTTTCCCGCTAACACAACAAGCGTACAAGGAGAGGGAACCAGAGAAGGCACAATTTCAAACTTAAAAACTATTATTTCTCAAATATAGTTAACACAACCATTAAAAATATAACTAAAATCTCATAGAATAAGAAACATAGCTAACCTAGCGGATTGCATGACATATATCCTTTGCCACTAGTTGGTTATTATTGTACAATCTACAAATCGACATTCCTTAACAAATATCTTGTGCGCCAATAAGTTATAACTCAAATAGCATAGTCTCTCCATACTCATCTAAGAGATCGCGAGTTCGAGTCTCCCTATCTTCGGTAAAAAAAATTAAAAAAATAAAAAGATATCTTGTGCTTGTAAAAATTGAAGGGACTTGGGTTTCCCTTCCCCACACTTCAAATTCTTTAGAAGTTCTTATGAAGTAGATTATCCCACAAAAAAAGTGGTTCTTGGCATCAATGCATAATTTAGTTTTTCAAAATCATACTGCCAAAGGCTTGCCCTCTTTAGTTACACGTCTTCAAACACTAGTTTCAGTTTTTTGAACTTGTGAGCAGCTCTTTGATACATTAACTTAACAATTAATTGAGTTGGAAATTACATACTAGCCGTCGTAACAGTGCTTAAGAAGTCAATTCACACACTATTCCCTATCCAAAATATCAATTCCAGTTGCAAAAATATCAAATCCAAAGTATTGTAGAAAGGATAAGGAGCTGCATTGAATATTTCTTTGCTAGAATGTTCAATAATTTATATGCACATATTTAATAACAGGCATTAGAAGATTGGCAAATGCCAAAATTATGTCATACAATCATTCAAACCATAGAGTGCATTAAGACTTGTCTCAAAGAAGTCTAACAAGAGGGAGACAAAGGTAGATTACATAGATTATTTACCATCTGATAATTATCTCAGAGAAGGTTCACGTAGATGATTCAACAGCAAAGATTATCAATCTGAACGGATTCCACCCATGAAAGTCCTTGGATCAGGACAATTTCCACTGAACTGAGCTTGCGAAAAATCAAAACCTGGGTTCTGCAAAAGGCACGACAATAATCATGAGGGTCTGAGGTAGCAATCATCCCACTAAATCCTAAATAATGTTATGGACATACCGGGTTAATGATTATCATAAATTTATAAGCTGTCTAACACAATTTCATTATCCATTTCCTTTTATCTTGGGTATGAATTTGGCCATAGATGGACAAACTCATAAAACATATTGTAATTCAATATATAATAGACCTTTTACTTTCATTTTGAAATCAATCCAACAGGCAGAACAATATGTATCCTTTTAATAATATCAACCCAAAGTTCAAGATACCAAGAACCTCGGAAATCATATCAATAATGCACAACAAAATCTTAATTAGTTCATGTTTGAATTATCAGCCAAATTCAGAATATGTATCCTTCAAAAAGTCTCATTATATCGCATTGCAAGTTCATTAACAGCTCAATGCAAGATAACCTTTAAAGGTTTTAGTTTGTGAGAACAAGATAAATCAGATTGCTACCTCAACTTGCCATATAGCACCAGTGTGGAAAATGATCAAATACATCTCAAAAAGTAGAAAAGTCTTAAGAGGTAAGAAATTTCTATCATATTGTCAACTGTGTCTACCAAGTTCTTGCTCTTAAAGGCACAACTCTGTCACATCTTATTCTACAACTCGCTAAAAGAAAGTTTGAAAGTCATCAGGTAGGTAACCAACCAAATTCCAGCACATGAAAAAGAAGGAAGCTAACCTCTTCTTGAAATCTCTGCAGCATGAGACGCTTCTGTTCAAGATCGGTGGCGTAAGGGTCCAACTGACCCTGGCCAAGAATGGGGGAAGCCCATGTCTGCCCTTTATCTCTCTTCTGAAGTGTTATGTGCATTATGCCATCCTCTACACATCGAATTCCAAAAAGCATCATCAAAGAATAAACATCTCAGTTTCTTATATATGCAATTTCATTTACTCAATTCTAAGCCCAAGTTAACATTGTTGGGAAAAGTAGGAAAAGCTAACCAATTTTTGAACCCTCCAAAACAGGATTAAGAAAATCAATAAAGGAAATCAATAAATCAATTTTAACCAAAAAAAGAAAGCAGTAATAACAACAGTAGAAGAAAGTTTAAACCTTTACCTAGTGTCCAAAATGAAGAATCTGTCTTCACCGGGCAGGTAAGATCGTGCTACAAAATGATCAATGGCAAAGATAAAAAATAGTGTGTGATGAATATAGAATAATAAAAGGATGAAAAAAGGGTGGGGAACTTTTGGATTACATTGAGATATGGTGGATTGCCTTTGATGCCAACTTCAACATGCTTGGATTGAATCTTGCAGTAGAATTGCTTAGAATGAACATTGGGAGGTAAATTGATGTAAATATTAACCTCTTCTAGCGTTTGATCCCACTCAAACACCTTTTGACCTAAATTGAAAAATGAGTTCGATTCATGCTAATTTAAAGAATACACAAGAAACAAATTGGTAAAAAGGGAGATGAAAGTTACCATCGTGAACGAAGTTGTGACGCTTCTCGGGGGCTAATTTCTCCGCCATCTTTTCCAAGGGTTCCAAGCACGCACCTTACTTCTTTTTGTTTGATCTGTGTGACAAAATCCCAACTCAAATTTCAGTGCAACTGAAAAAAATAAAACCAATTTTGTAACAAAGAGCAAACAAAATGTGTGTTTGGTTCTGCTTTTCCCGAAAGAAAAACAAGCCTCACATATTTAAACAGAGTAGCTTCTGATTAAAATCTATTTTCATTTCTTTTTCAACTATATATAAAGATAAAAGTAGTAAAAGCACTTTCCTGATACTCCAATCACACATTAAGAAGTCCGATTAATTAGTAATCACCATTCACCAACCAGCAACATATCAACAAACAATAAGGTAGCAACTCCAAAATCCGAATTTGCACAACATATACATAAACAATTTAACATGGCATATCAACATTTTTTACCCATATACAACCAATTAAACCACTCAGTCAAAAGTCAAAACAACCAAAGAAATCACAATAATAATGAAGTATGAACATAATAGCAAATGAAATGAGCTCGAAAAGTGCCTTCTGCATAACCTCAACCATGAAAGAAAAGATGAACATGGATTATCTATCTAACCCAGCAGCAACACAAAACAAAATAGAAATGAGATGCAAGGAAAAGAAGCATAACCAAAATTCAAGAAGTAAGTGATAATCAAGTAAGTGTTCAGGTCACAATTGGACGATTGGGAATTAGGAATTTTACGAACCGAACCCTAATTTGATAGAGAAATTCAGAATTTTCTAGTAAAAAGAAGAAGAGGGATTTGGAAACTGAACAGAATGGCAATGCAGCATCATACTCTTACGCGAATTCTGGCGAATATCGGCATTGAATTGGAATCCCTCCCAACCAAGTATTGGATGATTTGATTTGACGCAAGGTTTTGAAACTCGGGCCGGTCATAAAACCCGGACCGGCCATCGAACTATTTTGTCTTACCATTAATTCCGAGGTTCAATCGACTCAATCAGAATTCAACCGGTTCAACTCTCACGTATCTCGTGTAAATAAAAAGCAAGCCATAAGATTGAATAATTTGATCATAATTTAGAACAGCAACAAGTCAAAAACACAGCAACAGCAAGGCAGAAAAATACAAACACCAACATGAATAACTCAAAAACAGAGAATGCAGCAGATTAAGGAAGCCAAAAACCAAAAAGAAATGGTTACTTGGGAAGTTTGGATACGAACCAGAAACCGAAGAGAGGCAGGGAGGCGACGACGTGAGGAGGCCAAGACGGGAAGCAGGATAGAGGGCGGAAGGGACGGCGGCGGCAGCGTCGGCGTCGGATCAGACCGCAGGGAGCGCGAGAGGGCAGAGACAGAGAAGAGAGGGGAGAAGAGGAGAAAGGGTTTACGGTTGGTGCGGCTGGGTAAACGATGCTTTTTGTACCCAACGACATCGTTTTGGGGTCCAACCGGTTTTCCATTTTGAAAAGCTTTCAAACACCGCCGGTTCTCGGGATCGGCTGGTTCTCCGGTCTCCAAATTTTTGCAACGGTTCTTTAACAAAGTCAGCAAGTCAGGGGTTAAGCAAATGGTCGAACCAGAGGGAGATCGGTTCAAGTTTTCCAGTTGGTCCAGTCCGGTAAACATTAATCTGAGCTTTTTTTTCTATTAGATACATCGAACAACCTCCAATCCTATCCTAGTTATCACAAATTCGTCCACACTATGTACTCACATATATTTATGGGTTTTATCCACTTCCTTGGCTATTGCTAAGATTTGAATTTGAGTGTAATATATTAAAAAATATCATATATTATCACTCAACTAAATTTTTGTTTTTTTTCTTTTGTTTTCAAATAAATTGGATAATCTCCAATCTTAAATGTTATATTATAAATTTCCACACACTATACACTTACATATCTAATATTTTAAAAAAATTTGATTCACTATTTGACCTTGCCAAAGTTTAATATACTATCTCAATTAGACCTCTCCTCCCACTCAATCAAAGTCTTAGTTTAGTTGCTAATTTGAGTTGACCTCAGATGGCAGAACGTGAAGTGAGTAGTGACGCCCCAAATGCATCAATGCAGTTGTGGTTTTTTTTTTTGGACTGGCAATAATGTTTGTGTGCTGTTTTTGGACAAACTGGAACATTTTTTTGCTTTCACTTTTTGTCATTCTGAAATTTGCATGTGAGCATGGAGAAGAACAGGAACAGAGAAGCCAAGAAGGAATTGAGAATTGAACTTGTATAATGATGAAACTCAAAGAATACAATGCTATAATTTGCTATTTATACAAACCCTACTTCTAACAGAATTGTATAGCTACCCTAACAAACTATATTGCTCATCATGTATAATCAAACTCACTACTAACAAACTATACAGCTCAGCATGTGTAATCAAACTCACTACTAACAGCTTTCTATACAAAGAGAAATAATAGCTTATAGTAATAAATTCTAACTAATAGAATAAATATCAAGTAACACCCTCCCGTAAGCTTGGACCATTGGGAGAAAAGAGATCTAACAATCCAAGCTTAGAATAACCTGCATTGAAAGGCCCAGGAGCAAGAGGTTTAGTGAGAATGTCGGCAATTTGATTATTGGTGGAAATGGGAAGAAGATGAATCAACTTTTTTTGCAATTTGTCACGGACTATATGGCAATCAGCTTCGATATGCTTGGTACGTTCATGAAACACAGGATTAGTTGCAATGTAAATAGCTGAATTGCTATCACAGTATAAATTAATAGGCTTTGTGATTGGAACACCAAGATCTTGAAGATCATAGCTCAGCCATTGGGCTTCTCTGGTGGCCAGAGCTAAAGCTCTATACTCCACTTCTGAGGAGGTGGCTGCAACTGTAAGTTGTTTCTTACTCTTCCAAGTAACCAATGATAGTCCTAAATAAAAACAATACGCCGAGATAGATCTTCGAGAGTCAACACAACCAGCCCATTCAGAGTCAGAGAAACCAGTAAGTTGCAACCTGCAGCAGGGGAACCTTTTACATAACGTAGCACTTTATGTGTCGCCTTCAAATGCTCAGTAATGGCGCAGTCCAAAAATTGGCTTAGTTTCTCAATGGCATAGCTTATATCAGGCCTAGTATTTGCCAGATATAAGAGCTTGCCCACAATTCTTCTATGCTGACCAGAATCAGTGAGCAATTTTTCAGCAGTTTTACTGAACTTTGCTCCATAATCGATGGGAGTGGTGGCAGGTTTACACCCTTCAAATCCTGTTTCCTTGAGTAAATCCAGAACATATTTTCTCTAGTATAAAGCAATTCCCGTCTTGAATCTTGCCACTTTTAGACCAAGGAAGTACTTCAAGTCTCCCATGTCTTTGATCCAAAATTTCTTATGAAGAACATCTTTAACCGAGTTAATTTCATTTAGATCATCACCTGCCAATATTAAATCATCGACATACACGAGAATTGCTGTGAATCCAAGTGAAGTAGTCTTGGTGAAGAGGCTGTAATCCGATTTATATTGAGTGAATTTTAGCTCGAGTAGAACAGATTTGAGCTTGCAATTCCACTGCCTACTCGCTTCTTTCAATCCATATAAGGACTTTTCAAGCTTGCAAACTTGACCAGGCGAGACTTCTAAACCTGGAGGCACCTTCATATAGACCTCCTCATCGAGTTTACCATGTAAAAACGCTGTGTTGACATCAATTTGTTTAAGGTGCCACCCTTTTACTGCTGCAACAGCAAGTACCACTCTCAAAGCCCCTAGCTTCACTACAGGACTAAAGGTATCTTGATAGTCAACACCAGCCACTTGTGTATGTGCATCCTTTAGCAACAAGTCTTGCCTTCTGCCTCTCCATTGTACCATTTGGGTGGTATTTTGTACGAAAGACCCATTTACATCCAATTGCTCTATTTCCAATTGGTAAAGAAGTTAGCTTTCATGTTTTGTTTTCTTCCAAGGCAGTCAGTTCAGCTCTTATTGCCTATTGCCAACAAGTTTGAGTGATTGCATCCTCATAGGTTTTAGGCTCTAAATTTTGAATAGCAACAAAAAATGCAAAATGCATGGGAGAAAGCTTAGTATAAGACAAGACATTAGAGAGCAGATACCTTTGAGTAGTGAGCTACGATGAGGGTGAAACAGTGTTGATGGTTTGACACTCATAGTCCTGCAAGTATGTAGGTGGTTTAGTTTGCCTAGTTGATCTCCTTACATCAGCAACTTCAGGAATAATGGAGGATTCAAGCAGAGCAGTAGAATTATAAGTTGAAAATTCTTCATGTGATGCAGATGTGGTTTCCAAATGATCATGAATTTTAGGATAGGGGAGAATTTCATCAGTTTCATTTAATTCAAAGGAAGCATTATCTTCCTAATGGCTGAGAGTTGGGTGATGCAAGCTTGGTTGATTGGCTGCATCATCAGTGTTTAAAACTTGTATCTGACTCCCTTCCAAAAATTCATAATCAAAGGGATGGGATGCAACATGAGATGAATGAGTGGAAGCTGAAAAATTGTCATTATTGACATTATTGGAGTGACAGTAAGAAAAACAATTCTCATAAAATTGGACATCCCGTGATAGGAAAATCTCTCGAGTTTGCAAATCAAAGAGCAGGTATCCCTTTGTGCCCTCCCTGAATCTAAGATGCAAACACTTTCTTGCTCTTGGATCCAGCTTGCCTCGTTGTCGTGCAAGGCTACTAGCATATGCTAAACAACCAAAGACTCTGAGAAGGGAAAGATTTGGAAAATTCTTATAAAGAACTTGATATGGAGACTTGTTTTGCAAAAAAGGTGTTGGCAGTCGATTAATTAAATAGACCGCATGTCCAACACTGTAATTCCAAAAAGATTTTGGTAAATGAGCATGAAACAAGAGAGTTCTAGCCATAGCAAGAATATGTTGATGCTTGCGCTCAACAATGCCATTCTGCTGTGAAGTTTCTATACAAGTTCTCTGGTGAGATATGCCATTAGAGCTGTAAAAAGCAGGCATTAAAAACTCAGGCCCATTATCTGTGCGAATTGTTTTAACCACTACATCAAATTGGATTTTAGTAAAAATGAATCTTTAACCAATGAAAAAGCCTCAGTTTTAGTTTTCATGAACAAAATCCAAGTAAATCGAGAACAATCATCCACTATAGAAAGAAAATAACGCTTTCCAGTAAAAGGGGGAACAGAAACAGGTCCCCAAATATCAACATGAATGAGGTTAAGTACATTAGCTGCAGTACTAGAACTAACAGAAAAGGGTAATCACTTTTGTTTGCCAAGATGGAAAGAATGACATGGTTCTGTATGTTTTGTACAATCAATAAACTCAAAATTCTTTTGCAATGCAACAAGTCTATCATGATATGGATGCCCTAATCTAACATACCATAAAAACTGAGAAAATTGGCTGCGGGAAGTTGCTGTGATGTGAGGGAGAGCTTTGACTTCTTTGTACAGAATTTACAAACCATCAACATTGCTAGCTGCACCAATCATCTTCAAAGTGTGCAGATCCTGTATCTCACAAGCCTTGTCAGTAAAACTCATTTTGCCATGTAAAGATGCAGTAAGTTTCGAAACTGATATGAGTTTGAAGTTAAAAGTGGGAATGAACAATGCATTAGTGAGAAAAAGATTGTCAGAAAACATAATGGTACCCATGATGCAGCTAGTAGTGAGTGCTCCATTAGGTAATTTGACAATAATTGGATCAACTTTGAAGTAATTTTAAAAATCTGCCAGGGTATATAATACATGGTCAGTAGCTCCAGTGTCAAGTACCCATGGCTTGTGTTTATTGATTGAAATATTTAGAGCTTTGACATGAGAATAAAATTGTAAAATGTTTACCATTCTACCTGTATAAGGAAAAGGATTTGCTTTGGCTGAAATCTGGTTGACACTATAAGAATGAGGCACATCTTGTTTGCTGAGCAAAGCTAAAAGAGCTTCTCGTTGCTCTGGAGTGAATTCATTAATGGTTGGTTCACCTCTAACCAATTGTGGAATATTGAAATCATCATTTTTATCTTCAGGATTGTCTACTGCAGTCATACAATTGAGGACATGAGACTTTTTCTCAAACCGGGGTTTGAAGTTAGGTGGATAACCATGCTTCTTATAGCAGTTATCCACAATGTGTCTTAATTTTTCACAATGATGCCCCTTTTTAGATGGAGTTCTACTTTTATTGTCAGGCTGAGAAGAGGCTACCAAAATTTTAGCATCTAAGGCATTATCAAAGCTGAACAACTGCCTTTCTTCCTGAGTGATCATTGACAGAATTCTGTTCACACTAGGTAAATCATCCATTAACATAACCTGTGACTTAACAGTGGAATATTGCTCTCCAAGACCACGCAAAAACTTGGTGACTCTGTCCTCTTCCCTGTGTTACCGAACAATGCCTAAGCCACATTCACATTTAACACAATCACAGCCAGGTATACTTCTAAAATCATCAATCTCTTCCCAGAGATTTTTCAGTTTGGCAAAATAAGCTATAACAGACAAATCCCCTTGTTTTAATGCATAAATCTCCTCATTCAATTCAGCTACTCGAAACCTATCACCCTGATAGTAGCGATGCTTAAGGTCATTCCATAATTCGTAGCCTATGTTGTTCTAAAGAACACTCTGATAGATTTCTGGACTAAGGGAAAGGTTAATCCAAGCAACTACATAGGTATTGCATCATTGCCATGCCTTGAAATCAGGATCAATTTTCTCAGGTTTCAGGATAGTACCATCAATAAATTCAATTTTATTTTTGGATGTAAGAGCATTAGTCATAGCTTTGCTCCATGCACTGTAATTTGAACCAGTAAGGATTACATTGGTAATAGGTATACCTAGATTTTCAGAAGGAAGTATGTAATAAGGACTTGAGAGATATTGATTCGAATTTGTCTTGTTGATATGGCTCTGGATCTGTGCCACTTGACTGAAGAACGCTGTGAATTGTTGCATGTCCATCGTAGGACCACCTCCTGTAGATCCATCACTTGAATTTGATTTTTCTTCCATTGCTGCGAATATGCCAGAAGTGGTTGTAACCTTTCTCTCTTGATCTCGTTGATCGAAAACTCGTTATCTCTCCTTAACGGGAAGACAGTTAGATAACAAAACTCTCATCAAACTCTAGGGTGTGAGTTCAAGAAAGAAGAAGAAAAAGAAATAAATGAGGAAGAGGAGCGGATGCTGAGATTTCAAACAAGTATGAAGAAAGGGAGAAGAAATTGCGTGAGTTCAAATCAAACGAAGAAAAAAGAGGAAAAAAATTCACGAGCCAAGAACCGCGAACGAGTGTCTCAACTGTGATGCTGGACTCATCATCCTTCTCTAATCACGTCAACGAATTGTGAATTAGAGAGCAAGTTTCTCATCCTTCAATCAGGATCTCAACGTTCCTCCATTCACGCTCACCGCACCATGTGAAATTTACATGTGAGCATGGAGAAGAACAAGAACAGAGAAGCCAAGAAGGAATTGAGAAATGAACTTGTATAATGATTAAACTCAAAGAATACAATGCTATAATTTGCTATTTATACAAACTCTACTTCTAACAGAATTGTATAGCTACCCTAACAGACTATACAGCTCAGCATGTATAATCAAACTCACTACTAACAAACTATACAGCTCAGCATGTGTAATCAAACTCACTACTAACAGCTTTCTATACAAAGAGAAATAATAGCTTATAGTAATAAATTCTAACTAATAGAATAAATATCAAATAACAGTCGTCATTCTAGCTGCACTCATGTATTTTTTTTCCTTGGGTCAATAATTGTGTTGTTTTTTGGGTTCTTTACTTGTACGTTTTTGCGACTCGGATTCTCTCCCATATTCAAAAACAAGAGGTGAAAAGACATGGATTTGCTGTGAAAATGGATAAGGATACGGATGTTGAAGCAGAGATTAATGCTATTTTTTAAGGCATGGAAATAGTTTGAAAGAAGGAGATCAAGAAGCTTATTGTTGAATCTGATTTTAAAAGTGCTATTGAGATGATTAAAAATCTCTTGATAACCATCTTACTCTAAGGTATATTATTAGATGGATATCTAATCTCCTTAACTATAACTAGAGAGTCGAACTGAGATATATCTAATGAGAAGCCTGTAAACTTATTTTAGCGGAAGCATTAACTAGGATCATAAAAGTTGTGATTTTTATACCTGGATTGGTTGCCATAATAAATTTTGATTACGATAGAGTTGAACTTAAGACTGATTTAGAAGAGTTTTGGTTACGGTAGAGTTGAACTTCAAGACTAGTTTCTCTCCCTTTCCTTTCTTGCAGATGTTCATCGGGATGACAGTTTCTCAGTATTTTCAGTGAGTGAAAACTGTAAAGACGTCGTGTTTAGAGGCAGAGAGAGGACCACCTTTTTATGTGTTATTATCTTTAAATCTAATGCGTCCATCAAACATTATAATTAACGGATGAGATTAAATCATTAATAGTTTATAGATAATTATAATTAGGCCACAACAGAAGTTTAAATTACAATAAACTTCCAACATTCTCCCACTTGGCCTAAGTGTAATCATATTTTCACATGTTACATAATTGCTTTAATATGGTAAAATACTTTGTGTGAGTTATGGTAGTCATGCATTTAATATGAAACACATTTCTTTCCATATACTACAACCACTAGTATCTTACTACACAAGCTACATAACTAACACAATTTTATATTGGTCCCATAAAGTTTCTAGATCATTATGTTATAACTCATAAAATAATATTACTTTAATTAGAAACAACAAACTATCAATGTTCAGAAAACACATAAATAAACATAGTGAGCTCAGAGTGTTAGCATCATTCAGAAGAACCGAGACCCATTCTATGTACATGTTCCTTAAATGTCTTTAGTTGCAATCCTTTAGTCAATGGATCAGCAATTATAAGTTCTGTTCTAACATGTTCTATGGACACTCTTTGTTTCCGAACTTCCTCCTTAACGCCAAAGTACTTTATTTCCATATGCTTGGCACCTTTAGAATATCTATCATTTTTTGAGAAAAATACTGCTGCAGAATTATCACAATAAATTTTCAATGGCTTAGCAATTGAGTCAACAATGCCAAGTCCTGAAATAAAATTTCGCAGCCATAAAGCTTGATTTGTAGCTTCAAAACATGCTACAAATTCTGCCTCCATAGTAGATGTTGCCACAACGCTTTGCTTGGAGTTTTTCATGATATGGCAGCTTCTCCAAATAAGAATAAGTAGCTAAATGTAGACTTTCTTGTGTCAGCACATCCACCAAAATCTGAATCTGAATAACCAATTACTTATAATTGGCTAGACCTTTTGTATATAAGCATATAATTCTTTGTACCTTGAAGATATCTTAAAACCTTCTTTGCAGCTTTCCAATGATCCATTCCAGGATTACTTTGATACCTTCCAAGCATTCTTACTGCAAAGCTAATGTTCGGTTTTGTGCAAGTTTGCACATACATGAGACTTTTCACTACATAACTATATGGAATTTCTTCCATTTGCTTCCGTTCTATGTCATTTTTTGGGCATTGCATAAGACTAAATTTGTCCCCTATTTGAATTGGTGCAATTCCTGCAGAACACTTTTTCATGTTGAACCTCTCTAGAACTTTATTTATATAGGCCTTCTGAGACAATCCCAACAATCCTTGTGATTTATCACGAAAAATTTCAATTCTTATCACATAGGATGCCTCTCCCATATCTTTCATTTCAAAGTTTCTAGAAAGATATTCTTTAGTCTCACGCAATATTCTCAAATTATTTGTTGCAAACAAAATATCATCAACATATAAGACTAGAAAGATAAACTTACTCCCACTGACCTTTCGGTATATGCATACATCAACAATATTTTCTTCAAAACCGAAAAAAAGAATGGTATTATTAAACTTAATATACCATTGTCGTGAGGCTTGTTTTAGTCCATATATTGATTTCTTAAGTTTACACACCATACAACCTTTTCCTTCAGTTGAAAAACCTTCAGGTTGATCCATATAAACTTCTTCATCAAGATTACCATTCAGAAAGGCAGTTTTTATATCCATTTGATATAACTTTAAGTCATAATGAGCCACAAGTGCCATAATGATACGCAATGAATCTTTCTCAGAAACATGTGAAAATGTTTCTTTATAATCAACATCATTCTTTTGAGTAAATCCCTTAGCAACAAGTCTAACTTTATATTGTTCAACATTGCCTTTTGAGTCTCGCTTAACTTTGAAGACCCATTTACAACCAATGCATTTAGTACTTTCTGGCAATGCAACAATATCCTAAACTTTGTTATCTTCTATGGATTTTAACTCTGTGCATACTTTTCATCCTCATCGTTATCATTAGTGACAATGGGTTTCTCTTCCAAAAGTGACAAGTCAAGATCCAAAAGACCTAAATGAAACTTCACTTGTTCACTCAATTTTAAGCCATTAAACATGGTAACAGATAAAGCTTGCGAATGAATTGAAATACCTGTCATTTAATCATACAATGCTCATATTAACTTTAATTTTATCATCTATTCAGATTACAGAACATAACAAAGCATATTATAGTTCACCTTTGGATAAAATTCTATAATATACTAACATACAAAATAAATGCCATATTTATCATACTTGAAGATTAAAATTCTCTGCCAAAGAATAATAAATTTTTTCGTTCAAGTCTATTAATAATAGAAGAGATTTTTCTTTGGGTAAATCTAATTCTAAAATTAATTAATACATTATTAATTATATTGGCATTTTACGTTATAACTTAGTCACTTTGATGTACACAAGTGGTAAATAGTCGAAATAAACTTAATACCATAAATAAAATATTTATAGACTTTTCATAAAATTAGAGTACATTACATACTCAAAGTAATTTCGTAATTGTCATCAACACTAAACGTAAACTCAAAATTAAATTCATACATGAGTATAATTTATGGTCAAATTAAAATATTCAAAAGAAAACATATAGAATATATACAACCATAAATATGCCGTTTTTGATGGCATAAAATTTGAAACTTAATTAAAATCCAATTATAAATAATTAATCAGAAACATTGTGGACATCATAATTAGATCAAAGAAAATCACATACTTTCAAAACACATGTTCTGATACCACATGTAAACTTATTTTAGCGGAAGCATTAACTAGAATTTTAAAAGTTGTGATTTTCATACCTGAATTGGTTGCCATAATAAGTTTTGATTACGATAGAGTTGAACTTCAAGACTGATTTAGAAGAATTTTAGTTACGGTAGAGTTGAACTTCAAGACTAGTTTCTCTCCCTTTTCTTTCTTGCAGACGTTCGTGTTTAGAGGCAGAGAGAGGACCACCCTTTTATGTATTATTATCTTTAAATCTAATGCGTCCATCAAACATTAGAATTAACGAATAAGATTAAATTATTAATAGTTTATAGATAATTACAATTAGACCACAATAGAAGTTTAAACAAAGCCAATCAAATAGTTGATGGACTAGCCAATTTCATTCTATACTTAAGACAACATGAAACCTATTATGAACAACCCCCAGCTAAATTGTCTTGCTGGTTTTAGCCAATTGTAATGGAACATATTTTCTAGAACTAGCTAATTTTTTTCTTTTTTGGCCTTAGGGCCTCCTTTGTAAAAAAAAAAAAGACAAAAATAAAAGAGTATATTTCAAATATTAAAAAAAATTCCTGACAAATGAAAATTATGAAAAAATTATAGGATTAGCTAATATGTAATTTTAGAAAAAGACACGTAACAAATTTATCATTACTAAAAAGTTTTAAATGTTTTTATTTAATGAATATAAAGTAAATGCATTAAAAATTTAATTTTTTATATTTTTAATAATTATTTTTTTCATAATCTTAACATGTACCTTAAGAACACATGATAGATAAACCTAAAATTATACAAGGTATTTTTTATTAGAGAAACCTCAATGACGTAGTTTGATCCATGTAGCGGACCACATTTAGTGGGATAAGGTTTTTTTGTTGTTGTTGTTTGTTGTATTTTTTATTAGAAAAACTCTTAGGAGACAACAATTTTTTATATTTTTACTATTATTTGATCAGTACAAATACTAAATTATATTTAACAAATAAATTTTACTAATTCATGTGTGTAAACTTCAAAAAATATAAATACAAACTGTATTGATTCATGTGTACGAACTCATAAATATTATACTAACTCTAATAAATATAAGTACAAATTATATACTTCTTGTATGCAAAATTTCTATAAATATAAATATAAATTATTATTGACTAAAAATAATAATATTTACTAGCAA
>NC_029785.2:5037980-5040158 GCF_000816755.2 Arachis ipaensis
TCATTTCATTATTAATTATATAAAAAAGTATATTTCCATTATATTATGCAATATTTAAACTCAAACAAATCTAATCAAAACTGTTTTTCTAATTCAATTTAAATTGAAAACCAATTTATATATTGTTCCAAAGATGGAAAAGAGTGGAAGGAGCTTCCAAACTTTATGAATTTGGGAGAGACTACTTTCTCAAAGATCACTTATCAAGCCGCGAGAACAATTTATAAAAACATTCTGATACTCTTTTTATTCATAAATGCACAAATTAATGATAAAATTATATAAATATTTGTTTATAGATACAGACTTTTTTGAAAAGAAGAATATTGTATGCATTAATTTTAATTTATATATTTTTTATTTTTAGTATTAAAAGTGAGAAATAAAAATAAAAAATTTGTCTTTATATAAATAAAAATATATGATAAAAGTCTATAGAAAAAATGCTGCAAGAATTTTTTTTGGATTTGAATCCTCTAAAGTTTGAATTTTACTTTAGAGAGTAAAGTGTGATTTTTCACTATTGATTTTATAGGTGGGACCAATAATAAATATGAAAGAAAAACTATTTAAGGATAAAAGATCACACTTTACTCTCTAAAATGAAATTCAAACTTTAGAGTATACAAATCCATTTTTTTTAATCTTTCGAAAAGGGTAATCGTAAATCCCTTTAAAATATAGAGTATGGACTAAAAATATAAAAAACAAAATTGGATATTATATAAAAAATATATACATATCATGTCATGTATGCCTATATAAAAACACCTTATTGAGTTGCTTGGGAATTGGGCAATGTTAGTGAATTTAGTTATTTGGTGAAGCACGTTAATTATATAATAATATTATTTAAACTTTTTGCAACGGGCATGGGGCACAACCTGCCGGCTTAGTTTGGAACTCAACACACCTTGATGCCTCCACCTATTTCCAATATCCAAGTGAATATGGTCAAAATATATACCATGATTTAGAAGGGAAAAAAGGACATAATCTTCTAACAGAAATTATGATATTTGTTACATAAAATGAGGTACTAATATGATTTATTTAATTTATTCATTTAAGAGTTAATATCATGGTTTTTTTTTTTTAATTTTATTACAGTAGTTAGTATTGCAATTGTATTAGACAAATTGTAGTGCAACGTAAACAATAAAATGGCTATATGATAGATCATAATAAGGTAAAACTCAGGTGAATTCGACTTCACGTAAAATTGATACCTGAGAGCCATTAGATGAAAATTTAGTCAAATCAATCAAATCATCTAACGGCTCTCAGATATCAACTTCACGTGAAGTCGCCTGCAGCTGAGTTTTCATTTCCACCTCATAATAAACTACAATAGACCCAAATTAGAGTTGTAGAATAAGATTAAAACTCACACCACAATGAATATATTACACATTGCAACTGACGCAATAGTTAGGCTTGGTTTGGTAAAGCTTTTTGAAGAGATGCTTGTACTTTTTAAAAGCTCAAGCTCCTCATTTTGTGTTTGGTAAATAAAAAAGATGATGTGCTTGTGCTTGTAGCTTTTAAAAGATCGGGGTACTTTTGAAAGCACCTAGGATAGAGCTTTTCAAAGTTGGCTTGTGCTTTTTAAAATTTAAAAGTCTAATATAACCTCATATGTTAACTAATTTTCAAATTTAATGTTTGCGTTTATGTCTATTATAGTATTTTTAAATTTTAAAAGCTATTTTACCAAGCACAATTGATGTTGCTTATGTTTATTAAAAATTATTTTTAATTTGATTTACCAAATATAAATGTTACAACTTTTAAAAAGCCATCTTTTAAAAGCTAACTTTTATAAGCTACTTTTGAAAAGTAAAAGTTTTACCAAACTAAGCCTTAGTCTAATCTGTTTGAATTATTAGTCGAGAAACTTGCTGGTTCATTTGTATAAATAAGTGTCGTAAATTTAAATATTATTTTGTACATATAATAATATGTTAACTTACGATAAACTTTTAAGAGAAATTCAGATCTCATAAATTTATAAAGAGTAAATTAAATACATAAAATATGAAATTATTAACTCATTAAATTTATAATATTAAAATATTTTAAAAATTAAAACTAAATTCTAACTACTATATTTTTACCATTCTTAAGTTTGTTGGAATTCAACCAAGACCAAATGCATATAACACAAGCACATGTTAT
>NC_029785.2:5040277-5044351 GCF_000816755.2 Arachis ipaensis
ATAAGAAAATATCAAATTTATTTTTAAAAGATTGTTTATTTTTTAAATTAGTTTTTAAAATATTTTTTAATTAAATTTGTCTTTTAAAAATTTTAAATTAATCGTATTAATTTTTTGTCATTTTTTTATTAACAGCACCAAAATTTGTTAATATGGTACGTTAAGTGATACTATAATATACATAAGAGTTTTAATTGATTATTAGCATGATAAATTTATGAAATTAGATTAAATCAAAACTTAATTGAAAAGAGAACTTAAAACATTAAAATTTCTTAATTTAGGGTTGATTTGATCTGATTTCATAAATTTATCATGTTAACCGCTAATTATAATTACTAGGTGTATGTTATAGTGTTGTGTCACATCAAACAAATTTTGATGTCGTTAGCAACAGAAGTGACGGAATGACTAAAATGACTAATTTAAAATATTTGAAAGATGAATTTGATTAAAAAATCTTTTAGAGATTAATGTGGAGAATAAATGATCTGTCGAAAACTAATTTGACCATCTACTCTATTATATTATTTAGTTAAATGGTTTCTCAATCATAAAAGTAGTTATTTGTAGCGATCCTTGAAGAACTCAATAAAATAACACTGTGTCACACTCATGTCTCTTATCTTGTTAACAACCAGCATCTGAATTCTAATCTCACTTGAACCACAAGCATTATTACAATTTCAATTTCACAAACACCAATTGCCAGCCCAGAAACACTCCTCAAAAGAATAGCAATAGGGACACACCCAACTTGATAATCCTTATTGTTAGGACAGTTAGAAAGTCCACATTATTATTATATATTATTATCCTGATCCCATTCACATTATTCATTCATTGCTATAAAATGGTTGAGTTTGTATTGAAAATACACCACACTACCCTCTTCCAAATTATCCCAATCACAAAATATGGCATTGCAATATCCCAATGATGGTGATGCTAATAGAAATGTTGCAATCATATTTGGGGTCACTGGGCTTGTTGGGAGGGAACTAGCTAGGAGATTGCTTCTAGAACCTTCTTCTTCTAATTGGAAGGTCTATGGCATAGCTAGAAACATTGTTCTTGATGAGTCACTTCCAAATTATCCCTCTTACCATTTCATTTCTTGCAATTTGTTGAACCCTTTGGAGACTCAAAAGAAGCTTTCATGTCTTCATGATGTGACTCATGTGTTTTGGGTCACATGGGCAAGTCAATTCCCATTAGAGACACAAGAGAGTTGTGAGATCAACAAGGTAATGATGTCAAATGCTTTGAGTTCTTTGTTCCCAAATGCAAAGAATTTAAAGCATGTTTCACTCCAAACAGGGACAAAGCACTATATTTCACTTCAGGGTCCATTTGATAATACTAATAATAATAACAAGTTCTATTATTACCATGAAGAGTTTCCAAGAATTTCTAAAGGTTTTAACTTTTATTACACACTTGAGGATCTTCTTATGGAGAAATTGAATGGTACTAAGGTATCTTGGTCTGTTCATAGGCCTGGTTTATTGTTGGGGAGTTCTATTAGGTCATATTACAATTTCATGGGTAGTTTATGTGTTTATGGTGCAATTTGTAAGCATTTGAATCTCCCTTTTGTGTTTGGTGGGACCAAGAAATGTTGGGAGGAGAATTACATTGATGGGTCAGATGCTAGGCTTGTAGCTGATCAACACATTTGGGCAGCAACAAAATGTGATGAAGGCCTTTTCACAAATGGAGGAGAAGCTTTTAATTCAATTAATGGGTTTAGTTTCACTTGGAAAGAGATGTGGCCAATTATTGGTAAGAAGCTTGGTGTTTATGTTCCACAAGAGATGTTTGTTGAGAACTTCTTGTTTTCTAGGGCTATGGCTGAGAAGCAACATGTTTGGGAGGAGATTGTGATGGAAAATGGGTTGGTCCAAACAAGTATTGATAATTTGGCTAATTGGGAATTACTTGATGCTTTGTTTAGGTTCCCTTTGAAGCTTTTGGGGAGTAGAGATAAAGTTGATAGGCTTGGTTTCGGTGCAAGGTATAAGACATTGAATTCAATATTGTATTGGATCGATTGCATGAGAGATGAGAAGCTTATTCCCTAGGAATTAGTACAAGTGTTTATGGAGTAATTAAGTGGATCATGCTTATGTTATTACGAGTAATCAGTGAAATGTTAATTTTTAATGATAAAAAATTAAAAATTCACGTGTAGTTATTTTTATGTAAAATCTATATCATTAAATATTTTAATATATTTGACTAAATTATAATTTAATGATTCTCAACTTTTTACATGAAAACAACTGCATGCGAATGATCACTTTTGTTAATACTATAAATCTAGAAAAAATTGTAAATAATCCTCTTAGAGGCCTGCTACATATACAAATCTTTTTGGCTTACAAGTTCTATAAGTCCAATAAAACACACGCATTACACTTAATTAACGCATTACACACTTCTACATTCAAGAGTAAATAAAACGCACGTTATTCAACAACTTCCTGTTTCCAAAGCGCGCTACTCATCATGCATTATGAATGACTCTTCTTCCTTCATGAAAACAATTTTCTTGCCAAATTTGAAGATAATGGAACTTTAGAAATATACCCGAACGATTACAGAAATACACCCAAAGGATTACAGAAATACACCCAAACAGTTACAGGAATTCACCCAAACGATTATAAAAATACACCCAAAGGATTACAAAACTACACTCAAAGGATTTAAGAAATACACCCAAAATTCGTTGAAGTACACCTTATGCATATTTTAGAACTCTTTCTCTTTCTCCTCCTCATCTTCTATTACTTCTTCTTCAAAAACGATTTCAGAGCTTGATGTCAAAAAACAATGGAAATCGAGAATAACGAAGAAAGAAAACAGAAAGAAAAGCACATAAATGAAGAAGAAGAACAGAAAGAGGAAGAAGAACGTGCAGCAAGAAGAAGAAGAAGGAGAAAGAGAAGGCAAGAAACGAAAGAAAATAAGAAGAGGAAGAGGAAGAAGAACGTGCAAGAAGAAGAAGAACGAGAAAGAGAAAGTAAGAAACGAAAGAAAAGAAGAAGAAGAGGAGGAAGAGAAAGAAGAACGTGCAACAAGAAGAAGAAGAAGGAGAAAGAAAAGGCAAGAAACGAAAGAAAAGAAGAAGAAGAAAAAAAGAAAGAGGAGGAAAAAGAAGAATGTAGACCTTACATCGCGTTTTTGGAGTTTATTCGTTAATTAACTTGTAAAGCACACAAGCCCTAATGACTTGTATGCAGAGCTTTTCTGATCCTCTTATACAATAGTTAATATGTAAAAATAATTATCCCTTTTATTAATGTGTTCTATTTGCAAATTAATTTTTAGTAGCAGAGTAACTTTAAAAGATAAGTTGGTACAATTTTTTTTTTAAATAATTTGATATCATATGGTGTGGAACATGTAAGCAAAAGTTTAATGGAATTATTTGCATTTTATGTTTCTAAATACAATTCACATTGATACTTTCTAAATACTTTAGCTTTGACTTCAAAATTGGATATCTCTTTTGTGACGATGGAGACAATCACGTAGCACAACAAAATAGGTTTCCATTTTTTATTATTATTTAATAATGAGTGGCAGGGTGTTCTATCTTCTATGCATGTGATGGTGGAGTTTGACCACCACAATTCAATAATATATATTACCTTCTTTTGCACAACAATGTTCCCTGGCTGTGTGATTTTTCTATGGAGATAACCCTCCCCTTTATTTTTGGTGATATCCTACTAACATAATTAAAAGATAAATAAATGAATACTATAGAAGCACTTGAATCACAAGGTGCATTAGACTAATGAGATATACATACAAGTAGTATTTTATTTATTTTTATTTAGCCATTCTATTATTATAAGGTCAATGGCCAATTAAACCAACTAGGCAGAAGATTTCCCACCAGCACTATCTCAACAATAATATAGGCAATCTATACCAAATCAATGAGACTTAATACCTATAAATTCAATATATAATTATGTGAGCTCAGAGCTCCCTTAATTAAGAAGACAGGTATTTGTTTCTTAATTAAGAAGAAAGATACTAATATTATTTCTTAAATAA
>NC_029785.2:5044551-5045337 GCF_000816755.2 Arachis ipaensis
CTCAATATATAAACAAAAAAAAAATCCTAACTTATTTTTTTAATTTTTTAATTTTTCATCTTTTTTATGTGTTTTTTAATAATTTATAAATTTGAAATTTTACTCTCAAGACTAGTTTCAAGGCTTGTTGTTTCTAGAGGGTAAAGCATACCTAGCACCTCATTATTCTCAGCATACCATCCAATTTACAACTCATTCAAAGTCAAACTTTGCTTAGCTTCGATTAGGAATGAAGGCATGATCTGTATTCTTTCTACCCTCATTGATCCTCTTCAAGTCAACTTTTTTTTTTTTGTATTAAGACGGGTCAGAGCCCAAAAAAAAAAAACTACACTGAAATTAAATAAGGCAGAGATGTCCCTTGTTCATTATCTACTAATAATTTAAGCACATCTCTAAGAGAAGTATCCCAAAAATAAAATCCTGAATCTAGATTTAAACTTTTGCGCGCCAAACAATCTGCACATTTATTGTCTTCCCTAATCATTCTCTTCACGTAAGAGAATGATTCCCTACAATATCCTATCTTTAGCCCACACCGAAGTCTCTTCTCACGAGTCATTATGGGCCTCAATTTATTGGGCTTCTTCTTCAGACACTTCTTCCTCACTAATTGGGTTAGCAGCAATCTCTGCCTCTCCCATTGGGTTTTCGGGATTATTGGACAAGGTGAAGAAGGGTAAGCTTTGAGGGGCTAAAATTTGAATGATCAAACTGAGTCCTTATATCAAGACCCAAAAAAAGTCCTTTCCTTATATGTCAAATTTGAAATATAACAAACTAAAT
>NC_029785.2:5045359-5053170 GCF_000816755.2 Arachis ipaensis
AAATTAATAGATAGTAGATATTTGATAACAAAGAAAAATCAAATTAACCGTATATTAAAAACCAAAATAGACTTGTTAAGAATTATTTATTTATAATGAAATTAGTTGATTAAGGGAACAAGCAACACTCGCCTTTATGATACGGATACATCATACATGTGAGCTTCCTTTTTCGATACTTAATCAGTTCATTAAGCAACCCAAACTTAACAAAAAAAAAAGAGAGAATACATGTGAGATTATTCATTTTTAGCATATAATTTATATAAAAATATTATATGCATTCAAAAATTAATTATCAAATTAATTATTATATATTTATGTAATTGTAAAAGGGAGATATATATAACATGGATAATCAGATATTTAATAAAAGATTCCTTTATGAGTAAAATTAAGTTGAATGTATATGATATATTTTTAAATAATAAATATAACAAAATCATCGAGTGAAAAATGAAAAATCCGTCAAAGTTGAGTCATATCAAAACATTATCGATAAACTAATCTACAAATATCTTCTCCCTTTTCTACCCTATATTTTTGGGATAAACACATCTAAGTTGATCTCGTAATCAATGCTGTTTAATTAACAAAAGAACAAATCTCTATTGTCAAACAAGCCAAGCAAAGCAAAGTACAAAAAGTCTCGAATGGATAAAGTTAGGGGCAAAATTGTCTTTTCGTGAATACCGAAATCCAGTTAAGCAAAACCATTAGCTACTGAGGCAGACGCGGGAAGAGAAAACTGTGAAACTGTCACTGTCACACTCACTATCATATTGCTGCATAAATTCTCTCATATCAATTATTTTTCTCATGCAAAAAGATTTTCCGGGAAAAACATAAATTTTCTTATTATGGGAAAGTGCTCCTTTCAGGATTCCCTCAAAACTTTGGAAGCTGATATTCAGTATGCTAATACACTGTAAGTCTCTTTCTCTCAATTATTCAAATCTCCGTTTTTGTGTGATCCTTGTAGTACTAAATTCAAATCTTGTTTGAATGATAATTTAGCTTTATACGGTGCTTCGTAATAATGCCGTGGTGATTGAGTCACCTACTTTTTGTCTAGAATTGAATGTTCGGTTCGCTCTTTGGCAATTTTTGTTATTCGAAATTTGAAATTTGAAACTGAAATTTTGTTTCCAGAAAGCTGCAAAAACAAGTAAAAATAGAAATTCTGCAGTTATCTGCTAGCCTACCATGTGTTTGATACATTACCTTTGTTGAAAATTCGGATAACATTCTTCAGTGTGCAATATTTTCCTGAAAACTTTTTTGTGGTCTTCCTGCTACCATTCATGTTCTTTTTTAGCAGAGTTCTAGATTTTTTTTTTTCATGCGCTTTTTGTTCTTTTTTTCTTGTTTGAATTCAGGGCATTAAGTAATCCAAGGGATAAAGATGGAGGATGCTATCAGATGAGACTATCATACAGTCCAGCAGCCCCCATTTTTCTGTTTCTTGTTCAGTGGGCAGATTTTCGCCTTGCTGCTGCTCTTGGTCTCCTCAGAATCCTAATTTACGTGGTATATATTTATCATTTAATTTCTATGCATTTACTGTATAAAATAATTTTATTCTTTCAATCAATAATAGAAATTCATTAAAGTTAGGGTTATAATAGATAGGACAGGGTGTATAACCCTTCAATTCAAACTTTAATGACATTCTAAACCTCTCAATTTGACTCTACTTAACCTTATTCGACTCACAAAAACAAATTTATTTTTCACTCAGATACAATATTTAGTGTTTTCACATTTCATAATATATTGTTAGTAAATTGAATTACTAGTTTAGTGTGCTAAGTACTTATACAAAATAGAGGAATCTGGATTCAAATCTCTACTTGTTCATCATATGTATATTTCCTTTTATGAACATGTACATTATATATTAAGAGTGAAGATTGGGTGAGTAGGGTCGGGTTGCTAATTCGCTATGACTGGGTGGAAGCAGGTTGGAAACCCACATATGCGATCACAATCCCTAATAAAAGCTTCTATCATCCTAAATAATACTTGCTATTATAATTATCTACGATGTGTAAAAATATTTTAATTAAGTCATGTATTTTCTACATTAGTGAAATATAATGCTACACAGCCAGAATAATAGCATAATTCATATACATTTATGCAGAACTGTGGAAGTGGGAAGAATACCATGTCAATATATGAAAGGAAAGCAAGTATTAGGCAATTTTACTGTAAGTAACTTGTGATAAATATTAGTGTGCTCGTTTATGATCTCGAAAATCAGAATATACTACATAGTACATACATATTTGCTGATTTTTTTTTATTTGGATGTTCAAACAGCTGTGATATTCCCTGCTTTATTACAACTCCAGAAAGGGATCACGGATTTGGAGGAAAGAAAACAGAAGGAAATGTATTTGCTTAGGTACCAAAGTAAAAGTGATTTTGAAGAGAAAGGAGGAGAATATGAAATTGACAATGAAAGAGAAGAGGAATGTGGTGTTTGCTTGGAGGTGAAAGGGAAAGTTGTGCTGCCTAATTGCTGCCACACTATGTGTTTGAATTGCTACAGATCTTGGTAAAAAATTCTTTTCTTGGTCTTCTATTGTTCATTTAATCTTCCTCAATATTGTTAGATTTTCTATAATAAATAAAGTCGAGAATTTTAACCGAACTAAGATTATCTCACCCAAATTATTTAAACTTGAGCTTAATAATTATGTTTATATCTGAATTGTTAAAGTCACATTTGCATGTTGGGTTTTAAATTTATCTATTTTTCTATGTTGCGTATATATTCTCCATTCAACTTTAAAAAAAAAAAAGAAATCAGAATAATCATTATCTTTACAAGCTCTTCATAGCATCTTTTATATCAATGAGAAAAATCTTTTTTGTGGCAAAATCTGGTAGGACTAGTCCTTTTTGGGGACCCTGAATTCCTTAAGACCTTATCTATCTTTATTTCAAAGACATTGTAAGTGTCGATTTAGAAAATAATAAATGAAAAGTCAAGATAGTGATCTCTCAATACAATAAAGTCATGAATGTTATCTTATCTAATTGCTTCTTTATGAAAAGCATAATACCATTGAGTCATTGACAAGAATGTATGCTTTATTACTGCTTTCAGGTTTGTGAGGTCTGAGTCTTGCCCCTTCTGTAGGGATAGCCTAAAGAGAATGGACTCTGGTGACCTTTGGATTTACACAGACAAGAGTGACATTGTTGATGTTGGCACAATTTACAGAGAGAATTCCAAGATGCTATTTCTGTATATAGAGAAGTTGCCCCTTGTAATTCCTGACCCAAGACATGTATCCTATGATCCATTCCTAAGGTGAGAGGATTGGCTAAAGAATTTTGGAAAAATGTGAATGTAACCTGAAATTTGTAGTTGTACATGTGTTTTAGTCTTTTAGACCATAATTTTATTTAATTGTATATAATTTTGATGGCTTGTTGCTATGTATTACCATATTCTGTTGTGCCAACTAAAGCTCTCAGTTGCTTAGGATAGGTTTGGTTTAAAATACAACTTTTATAGAAAGAAAAGAAAAAGAATTTTGCTTCAAAATTTTCAATACATTTTAGATATTTGCTAGAATAATAGTAACAAAAACTTGAGAGTTGTGAAAATTTTAGGTATAGAGAACAGAAGTGGGAAGATTTAAGAGAAAGGTTTTGTCTGTTGTATCAATAAGTTGATGTCATCCTAAAATTTTATTTGTAGACTATTGAACCTAAAGTTGTGTTAAAAGTGTTCCAAAAATACCAATTAAGATATTTAATGAAAATTAGCATTTTTTATCGCTCTTATTTTTAATTAAAAGTTAATGTATACATTATAGGGTTTAATTAATATGTGTCCTAAAGACATGATAAAATTACAAATTAAGAAAGTCTTTATAAAAAATGATGTAAAAATTAAATTTCTGAATGAATTTTTTGTGTATTTTAAAATAAAGTATTTAAAACTTTCTATTACTATCAATTTTAACTTTTGCCTTTAGAAAACAGGTTGGCTAAATTCTAAATTATATATAAATACTATATATTTAAATACATTGATTTCTCAATAAAAATGGTAATTAATTTAAAATGTTATTAATACGGCAATAAGCTTATCTTCTTAGCACTAAAAGTTGGGTTGAGCTTGACCAAAGCACGGGTGAGTCTGAGTCATATATGGTTAATAACATGCACAAAATTAAATGATATGAAAGATGTGTCATCCATTTATCCATAACGTGTACACAATGACATTGGATGGATAGGAAGGTGACATTTTAATGCTGTCACTTCTGTCAACCCCACTTGGCAAGATTCCATGCCATTCATGATATTTTGGTGTGCGACTCAAGATAGGTTCATCTGCTTCTGAACCTTCATTTTTCGGATTTGGATCCTCTAAAGTTTGAATTTCACTTTAGAGAGAAAAATGTGATCTTTCACATTAATTTTATAGGTGGGATCAATAATAAATATGAAAGAGAAACTATTCAAAGGTAGAAGATCACACTTTACTCTCTAAAGTGAAATTCAAACTTTAGAGGATCCAAATCCTCATTTTTCAATGCTCATTTCCTTGTTTTCTTGTTTCAATTGACTAGGTAGCAATTAGCATCCTAATTATCTCAATGTTTTAAATTAGAAATATTAAAATTAATATTTATGGTAAATGGGGAAAATGTTTTTGTACATCAAATGTAGCCAAAATGGTTAGACATTTTTTTTGTTTATTCTTTGTTTTAATTTTGTTCTTAAAAATTAAAGTTAAAAAAAATCTTAACTAAAGAATTTGCTTAGCTTCGAATTTGAGTGTCCATATAACAAATTCGGAATTAGTAATTCATTTAAGTTTTATGATAAAATTGGCATGTGGAGTCATTCTAACAATTTAATATATTAATCAAATCAGGAAATTAAAATTAAAGAAGAAAAAAATTTCAATCTCCGAATCCATACTTAATGCCAAATGTGACATATTAGTAACTAGAGATTCCAACTTTTGTGATTGTATTCTTAGATAAGGTTTTACACAACTATCACCCTAGAATCATAAAATCAAACTTTGATTGGTCATCTTGAATATGCATATAATCTGCATGAGAACGAGGATCATTATTCTCTTGATGAGCATGATCATGAGCATAAGCATACCCTCCATGGCTTGAGATATCAAGGCCTAAAACTTCCTCATCAATGGAGATTCTCAGCAATTTAAGCTTGTTCAAGGCATAGAACATGGGCCAGATTGTTGCACTAACCCATACAAAGATTACAAAAATCTCAACAATTTGGGCTCCAATCAATCCAAATCCACCTCCAAGTATTAGACAATAAGGTCTTACCACTCCTGTGGAACCTGAATTGCAGGCTTGGATCACAAATTCTTCTTTGGCAAACAGCCCTGTAAACAAGAAGCCCCAAGTGCCACACCCACCATGCAATCGGGCTGCCTCTAATGGGTCATCATAGTTCATTTTTAATTTGAAGATGTTTAAGCCTGCAATGGCACCAACCATATGGACCACTCTCACTCCCAGCAAAGTCAATGGCTCCTGAGCCCAAGAACAGCTCACTTGACCTTGGACTTGGCCAACCACTGGATGAACAAACCCAATGGGCAACACCTGGGTACACAAACCCACTAAGAAAGAATGAAAAAACAAAATATGCTCTAAATACACGTCCAAAAAAAAAAAAAAGATATGCTCTAAATTGGGTTTTCTCAGCTAGCTATGGACCCACTTATGATCCCTGGCACATCTATAGCAAAAGCCCTTTGGTAAACAAAGAAACTATAAACCAAGTTGGGTTGGTCTAATAGTTAGTTCATTAGTAAGTTTAAATAAGTGTCTGGGATTAAAATTCTACCTTGTGTAATCAACTTGGGTTGGTTGAGTGGTCAACTCACTCATCCGCTTAAGCAAGTATTGGGAGTTCGAACCCCGCCTTATGCATGCAGCAACTCATTGACCAACGGCAGACCCTTAAATGGAGCTCAGATTCGCGACGGCTCTGTCGGGTTGAGAGATACCGTTTGGATAAACCAAAAAAAAAAATTTCTGCCTTGTGTATGTAATAACCTATTGATCAACGACAAACTCTTAAATATAGCTTCAATTCACGATGCATTAGTCCTTAGTCGGTTGGGTCGGGAATAGCATGGATAACCCAAAAAAAAGGGAAAAAACTATAATCATATGTGCCATTTGGAATGTTGGCTAGAGCAAACAAATTAGTTCCAATGAAAGGGTTGGAATTTCCATATGTAAATGCAAATCCAAAAAGGTAGAATGAGATGCTACGAACATCAACCACCTTGGTTAGCATTATGTTCATGGCATTTTTGGCACGTACGGATCCAGCACATATCATTGCAAAGCCAATTTGCATTACAAAGACAAGGTAGGCAGAGAAGAGTAGGTAGATTGTGATGATAAAATGTGTTATATGTGACACTTTGTTCCCACGAAGCCTCCATGAAATTCTGTATTATTGAAAGATGATGAGTGAATGTGTGCATGTGAACTTTGAAATAAGAACTAATTAAGGAAATCGTAACACATATGTGTGTGATATAGGAATAAGATTTAACTTATGGGGAACTCTTAGAAGGATATAAGTAATAGGTTGTATAATGAGTATTACGAATCAATAAAGACGTTTGAACAAAATATTGAAAAATATTTGTCGAAAATTGATAAAGAGTATTAGACATGGTTTTTTCAATATCGCAATAAACCTGACACCCAGACCCAAGTGACTTATTTTAAATTCATAAAAAAAAATAATAGAATAAAACTCAAAACAGCCTCTGATAATTATTTCGAAAGACAACGAGGCTCTTACAAAAAAAAAAATCTAATTCGGTCCCTGACAATTACTTCAAAAGGACAACGAGGTTCCGTGCCAAAAAAAGTTAATGTTTTTTTTTTTTTGCACAATGACTAATCAGTCCTAAAAAAGAAATATCAGGGGCCGGATTGGGTGTTTTTTTGTTCTTGGGGGCCTCGTTGTCCTTTTGAGGTAATTGTCAGGGGTCGGGTGGGGTATTCACTCAAAATAATACTATTTATGTTACATTGACATGGACAAATTCAGTGTGTAATCCCTCTTACTTTTGATGGCATAATAGGAGAATTGTAGGAAAAATGCTGTAAATTGATCAAAACAACTATACACTCATACTCACGATTTGAAAAGTTTGGTGAGACGAAGGAAAAAAGAGATAATTTATGTTTGAATTCACTTTAAACTGTATTTTCGGCTATATTTTCTTTATTTGGGTAGAATATGGTGATGGTATAAACTATATTGTTACCGTCGGAACTACAAGAGAAAAAAGTTAGCAGAGGAGAGTTATGGAACTTAGTGCACAAACAAAGTGATGGCTTTTATATACATGAAGAAGTTCGAGCCGTTGGTGTAAGTACTACATTGAGATCCTTTATGATGTTTCTTGTTAATTATGTTGAATATGCTTTAGTTTGTAGTTGCTTATGTTTACTTATTTATGTTTATCAAAAAATTGTGGAGATTGAGCAGCCTGATGAATCCTTTAGAATGTTGTCTGAAAATGATTTGGTTTTTTAAGCTCTCGGAAAAGAGCAATAGAATGCGTGGCATGAGTTTTAGACTGACTCCAAATTAACTCTTCTGTCCGAATTCACATTTGTCGGGAGATGAATCTCAAACAGAAGAGACCCAAAAGGTGTTGTTTGAATTACAGGCAGAGGTGACAATCGAGCAATTGAAAAAAAATGTAGTGGAGGATAAAGTAGCAACAAAAAAAAAAAATAAAGAGACGGATAAGGTGG
>NC_029785.2:5053414-5056115 GCF_000816755.2 Arachis ipaensis
ATACCCAGAATATTTATAAAAAACAAATTAATATATTTTAATTTAAAAAATTAGCAGCATCAAATAGCGACGGTTTGTAACCGACAAAAATAGACTCAAAAAAATCGTGCGATTTTTTGAATAGCGGTGGTTCATAATCACCGAAAAAAATTAAGAAAATTAGCAACACCTAATAGCGGTGGCTTGTGTCTGTCACAAAACAACATCGTTATCTTGTTTGAGCATATTGCAGCAGTTTAAAACCGCTTCCATACAATCCAACACAAAATATCTTAATAGTTACGATTATACCAGCAATTTCTGGAAACTACCACAATAATTAACCCTACGCACTATATATTAAGATTTTACTCTGTCGATATATTAAGATAATTTGGATATGAAACTATTCATATAGTTTTATCAAGGGTAAAGTATATTTTTTTTACCTAAAGTTTGATAAAAGTTTTAAAAATACCCCTAAGTTTTATTTTATTTCAATTTTGTTCTAAAAGTTTTCGATTTGCATCAAATATACCCCTACCAGCTAAATTTTCAAAAAAATTAAGACCAATCTAACAATAATGCATGAAAATTATGCTTGATTTTCTTGGGTTGAGGGTTGTTTTTATGAAATTGTTGTTGAATTGGTCTTACATTTTTTGAAAAATTAATCGTTAGGGGTATATTTGATGCAAATCGAAAATTTTTGGGACAAAATTGAAACAAAATAAAACTTAGGGGTATTTTTAAAATTTTTGTCAAACTTTAGGGACAAAAAGTATACTTTACCCTTTTATCAATTATGATAATCTTCTTCTCTTCCTCTTCCTCTTCCTCTTCTTCTTCTTCTTCGTTTTTTTTTTTCGATTTTCATAGTTTCTGAAATCAAGCTTTGAAATCGTTTTGAAGAAGAAGCAGCAGAAGATGAGGAGAAAGAGAAAGAGTTCTGAATTATACAACGAATTTTGGGTGTATTTCTTAAATACTTTGGGTGTATTTTTCGTAATCCTTTGGGTGTATTTCTGTAATCCTTTTGAAGATAATAGAACTTCAGAAATACACCCAAACGATTACAGAAGTACACCCAAAATGATTACAGAAATACACCCAAACGATTATAGAAATACACCCAAAGGATTACAGAAAATACACCCAAAGGATTTAAAGAAATACACCCAAAATTTGTTAAAATACATCTTATGCATAATTCAGAACTCTTTCTCTTTCTCCTCCTCATCTTCTACTGCTTCTTCTTCTTCAAAAACGATTTCACCATGAAAAATCGAAAAAAAAAAAAGATAAAACAGAGAGAAAGAACGTAAATGAAGAAGAAGAGGAAGACGATGAAGAAGAACGTGCAGAAACGAAAGAAAAGGAGAAGAAAGAAGAGTAAGAGGAAGAAGAACGTGCAACAAGAAGAAGAAGAAGAAGGAGAAAGAGAAGGCAAGAAACGAAAGAAAAGAAGAAGGAGAAGACGAAGAGGAAGAAGAATGGTTCGAAGCGTGTTTTGAGCGTTAGTTTTAATTGAACTTGTAAGGCTTACAAGCCTTAATTGCTTGTATGCCAAGAATTACTCATAATATCACAATAGTAAAATAATATGAGCAGAGGTGATCTTATTGAAATTAAAATCCCAAATATAGTGAAATTTTTACATCTTATTTATGAAATATAAGATCCTCATTAACAAAACTTTCTTTTTAATATATATGGTTGAATATATTGTAAAGATCAGACTCCTGGCTTTGGTGGTTGGCAAATGCAACCGCACTGTCCACCAAGGCATCCAGCTACGCAAGGTCTTGGTGGAGAAGGTGGAACACTGTGACAAACCAAATGCTTGCAATCTCCATCGTTCCCACATTTCTCAGCCATACCTGACAAATTCTCAAATGTTAAAGGGAGGGAAGGGATAATAATGTTTTATTGTAGTTTATTTCATATAAAATTTTAGTTACAGACAATAAATTAATAAATTACATTCTTATAATATATATACTTACAGTATCCCTAATTTATATAAAATTAGAAAATAAAATAATAATTTAATCTCCAACATATATAAGACAAAGACACATTTTATTTTAAAATATTTAGTAGTTAAATGATTGTTAAAAATATTATTATAATTCTTGTTGAGTTTAACTTTAGAAGTAAAATTATAAAAATAAGTAGTAACTCATGAGTCGATTCAGATCACTTGTAAAAATGAGTGAATTAAATTAGTAAAATTATAATTCGATTAAATAGATCAGTTTGACTAGATCACTAATAAGTTTTTAAAATTTTTTTTATTGAATATTTTTTCTCAACAAATTTTTTGTTAAATCAATCTCTAAACTTTTATTTTATTAGACAAGATAATTTTCATACCAGGTTATTAGTACAAGGACTGATATGAGAATTTAAAAATTCTTAATGCACTGTTATGTATTTATTAAATAATAACAATGAGTGATTTGTTTAATATTTTTATCAAAATTAATATATTTAACAAACTAAAATATTTTACATTGATTTAATTGATGATTAAAATTTGTTAAAAAATAAATTGTCTGACTAAAAATTTTTTGGCAATAATTTAGGATATTACTTCATATATTATAAATGATACTTATTTTCAAATGGGATCGGAGAACTAATAGAAAAATACTAAAAAAGTTACTGACATTGATATGATACGGAATATATGACACATTAATTTCAATTTTTATAAGAC
>NC_029785.2:5057319-5058065 GCF_000816755.2 Arachis ipaensis
GATTTGACTAAAAAAAATAAGTGTATTAAACAAGTATTAAATGAATATCATATTTAAAATAAAAAGATTGCTAGCCCTACCAAACTATTAATTCATAGCAATTTTCGAAACAATATGTATAATATTTTAATTTCAAGCATAAATTAGAGAGACAGACGAAAACACTATAAGAAAAGAAAAATAGAGGATGGAAAATACCAGATTCAGATGCTAGGAGAAATAAGAAAAGCAAGCAAGGAAGCACCATCGAAGCTTTTGCCATTTTGAAAGTCTTTTTGAGAAATTTTTGTTTTAATTTAATTGACTATATGGCATGGTAGAAATTAGAGTATAAAGCTTGATTGTATATTTATAAGGAAAACTGCATTGATTTTCATTGCAGCAAATTATGCTATATCAAAGGCATAGTCAATTTTTTTTTCACGTGTTACCCAAATTACCGTATTTACAAAAAAATAATTTCCTAATTAGATTTTTTATAAGAGAGATTTAGCCTTATTTAAATAGATATTACATGCAACTGACTTTTATGGAAAAAATCAAACATGAGATACACTTAGCTTTATTTAGACAGATATATTTGAAAAAAAATTGAAATGTTATTTTACAGAAATATTTGGTAACAAAAACAGTTTAGTTAAAATTAGCCAGAATTTATTTTATTTAACATTTATAAATTGTTACAACAATTAATGAATACTAAATAAAACAAATTTTGACTATTTTTTTGTCTCCCTAACATTGTT
>NC_029785.2:5061352-5064938 GCF_000816755.2 Arachis ipaensis
TATAAAATTTTACAATATCAATATAGCATCTCAAACAATAAAATGACTTAATTAAAATTTTAATATGATCAAATATGTTCTAAATTAATTAATTCACTCATACGTGTTCTTTGCGAGTCCTTTTTGCTTTATAAAATTTAAGCATAATTCATGACCACACTTAATATAAAATTGGTAATTATATGTATAAAAAAATTTCAAAATGACTAACGAAAAAATACTATTAATAATACGAGAGAATTAGTAAAAAGATAATTTGAGAGTTTTCAAATTCCAAAACAAAAAATTGAATTAATCACTTTACTAACTCAAATTATTTAATTGATATATCGTTCTGTGAAAATTAATGTGTTACCACTTACCGTACTTAAGAAAAAAAATAATTTAATAATTCACTTTTTTAAAAGAGATGTCTCCACGTCTTTCAAATATAAAACTTGAGACCTCTATATTGAAATTCCTTATTCAAATACAAATTATATTAAGATACATTAATTTCTTGATATATATCAATAATTATTATTATTAAAGAAAATATTATTTTAATTATTGAAAAATAAAATTATTAATTATTGAATTTGTTTTGGTTATTGTTTTTATTTTAAATTAGCTCTAAGTACTATAAAAGGAAATTAATCTATCATATAAAATACACAAACACTTAAGATTAATAATAGTTCAATTTTACATCTTTTATTTTTTTTATTGTTAAACTTCTTTTTCTGTTTTACTTTGTTCTTTGAGTTACTGCACAAAATTCATTTTCCTTTGGATCATTATCATCATATTATATTATCCTAATAAAGCGGATAGATTATTGGTGGGAGATATGTTATAATGATATACTAGTATATATGTACCGAGTAAATAGTCAAATTGGTCCCGAAAGATAGCCCATTCTTCAAACGAGTCCCTGTAAAAAAAAGATAATAAAATTTGTCCTCTAAAAATTTAAAATTGGTAATGTTAGTCCTTCCGTCAAATTTTCGTCAATTCCGTCAGTGACGCCGTTAACTATTGCTTAGGTGGCTGTCAGTGTGGCATATGAGCATGCCAGCTTGGTGCAGAGTGGCTGGTGACAAGATATGTTTCCATATGTAAGTCAAATTAGTCCTAGGTCTATAAACCCTTAAATTGCCATTGTTGCTGCAGCTTGAGCTTGATTCTGCAGAGGCCGAAAATTCATGACCGGTTGCACGATGGGTAGCGTAGGTGGGGGTCGCAGTGGACAAGTATCGCAATCACACGGAAGCCATGCCTCGAGCTCTTCGCTGCGGTGGCGAAGGAAGAATTCCGACCAAGTTTGCTTTTGTGGGCTGAAGACAGTGATCAAGAAGTCTGGGACAAGAGAAAATCCTGATAGATTGTTCTATGCTTGTCCAAGATATCGGGTGAGTTATGAATGTAGTCTTCTTGAAGCTTCAAATGATTTGAGTTGGATTTTGACAATTTGGTACCCTGATGTTGTGCAGAAGGACAGCCACTGCAATTACTTTAGGTGGGCTGAGGACGACGACTATGAAGGATTAGAGAACTTAGGAGAAGTTAAAACTGATGCACAAATGGAGAGTGATGCTGCTTTGTTAGACCATAACATATCTTGGAGAATGATGACCTTAGAAGCTGAAGTAAAAGCACTTAGGATGCAACTGTATTTTGGATTAATAGTTGTGATTGTGGTTTTTATGATTATGTGTATGATCTTTAGTGGGAAGTGAAGCAGTTACTGTGAAAAGGTGAAAAGGATGATGCTGTGAACCTTGACAGTTTTCTGTTGCTGTGAAAACCTTGTATGTTCATGTTTCTTTACTAGTAAAAAGGTTATTTACATGTAGTTTTATTGTTGATCATAACATAATATAAGCAAATCAGTCAAAGCAGAATTAAAATTAAGTGAAGTAGGAATAGAAAAACATGATAACATCACCAATGGTGAACTAGTTTCTATTGTCTTAGATTCAAATAAGAACATTGTTTTAACATGATAATAATCCAAAAGGTTGTAGCTGACAGTTCAAAGCAGTATACCATAAAGGGCTATACAAAAAACAGGGCTATTGAAGATACCACAACTCCCACATTGTTTATAAAAACTAAAATTTAGCCCCGACAAAATAACAGATACTAAATGCCCTATATCTTATGTCTTCAAGTCTTGAAGTCATTCCATGTCTTTTAGGTGTGGGCTTATGTGTGGGCTTAGGTGTGGGTTGAGGAGTTAGCTTAGGTGTGGGCTGAGGAGTAGCCTTAGGAGTGGGCTGAGTTTTGGCTCTTTTTGGGTTAGATGATTTTGTTGTTGTCTTACAGTAATCTTGGGACATTGCATCATTGTGGTCCTTCTTCAGTTTCTTTGCTTCTTCAGGGATGGTTGGCAAACAAAGTACTTCATCATCATCCTCACTCATGCAGTCAACCACGTGTGGCTTAGACACAACATGCTCAAAATAGATGTTGATGAGGTGATGATTCCTCCTGCAATTCTTAACCAATTCTAACAGATCAATGTCATTTTCTAGCTTCTTCAACCCATTTTCCAGTAGCGTTCCAGGAACTTTCCACAAGCAGTTGTTCATCTCAACATATCCCAGCTCCTTGTAGTATCCCTTCACAAAGAAAACGTCTAGAGTGTCTGAATCTACACCCATTAATACTTCAGTATTATCTGGTTCATAACACAGATAGCCTGATTCATCTGTTTGGAACTTTCCACCATGGTGAAATACAAAGGTCATTGGGGGACCTTCCATCTGAAACCAAAACAGCAACAACTGATGCAAATTTATTTCATGGAGAGACAAAGCATATTCAACATCAACTCCCAAAATGAATCTAACACACACACATGCACATACACATAGCACAAACAACGTTCTCAAGAATCCAAAAACAGGGACATATCATGGCTAATGACCAAAGCCCTAAGCCTAAACACATTCTCCTAAACCATAACATTGCAAACAGTAACAATGGAAGTCCAACGATAATACAACCACATTGATCAGGAGATAAAACCAGAATCACTCTCACAAAATAAGAAAAGATAGCTAACCTACCTCTCACGCAAGGCGATGGAGTGCCCTTTTCGGTTGACCAACGTGGTCGCAAACTGCTCACCTACAACTCCAGCACACTGTCGTCGTCGGTCAAGCCTGGTCGTCGTCGTTCAATGCTTCGTCTTCCTGGAGGAAACAACTAAGGTGAAGGGATTGCAGGGGTTCTTTCTTTTCGGAAGAAGGATGCAACTTGAGAGAGAATACGAAACAGGGATGAAAACCAAGCGTTGTAAAAGGAGCAACTAAGAAAACACGACGCCGTTTCAGCCTTCGCCTACGTGTCACACTAACGGCCAGGTCAGCATATGTTCACGCCGTTACTGAAACATTTGACGGAAGGACTAACGTTACCAATTTTAATTTTTTCGGGGATAAATTTTATTATCTTTTTCTTACGAGGACTCGTTTGAAGATTGGACTATCTTTCGGGACCAATTTGACTATTTACTCTATATGTACCCTATGCCATACCAAGAAAATATTTATTTTTTATTTATATTTAAAACATGTTTTTAAACAAAATTGATCATGAA
>NC_029785.2:5064955-5076866 GCF_000816755.2 Arachis ipaensis
TGTGAGTGTCACGTCCCTTGGGAGGAGAGCCAGTCTCCCCTTATATACATGTCAGTAGTGGGCCCTCCCAGTGAGCAGGCCCATACCCTCTTTGCCCTTGTCCCACGGCTGTGTGTGAGCCGTACGGGACGCGTGTCCGAGTCGGGCGGAGGACGCACCATTGGGCCGCCGGGAACTCGGGTCGGGTTGACCCGTGTGAGTTTTGGGCCAGGCCGTAACAGTGCCCCCGACGCGTCAGCGATGGCCGTGGGGGCCATTGGTGGCGCATGATGTCTACACTCGTGCGTTGTCGCTGGGTCGGCAGATCGTGGGAGGGACGCGTCTCTTGTGCGCGTGTCTCTTGATCTGCTGTGGCATCTGTTTGCCGTTTCGTTCTCCGCGCTGGGCATTTAATGCTCATAATGATTTTGAAAAAACCCGTGCGCAAAGACTATCTTACCCCTGCTTCTTTTCGCGCTTTTTCTGGGGGTGGTTTTTAAACAGTCTTTCTTACTAACCACCCCCCACTCTTATCATTTCTAATTTCTTCTCTCCCTAACATCCAAAGCTTCCTGCGCGAACTCCTTCCTGCTTCAGCTTCCAGCGCAGATTTCCTTCATCGTTCCAGGTAACCTTCTGGCTTCTTTCTTCTGGTACCTATGCTATGCTCTGTTGTTGTGTGATTTGTTGTTTGCATCTATTGTATGGCTGGTTTTATTTTTGTTAAGAGGTTTTTCCCGTGTTGGGATAGGTGGGTTAGAGAAGGGGTACCATTCCAGGATAGGCTTTTTTGGGTGGTTTGTGGGGTAGGCGTAGTTTTTAGCCGTATCTGGTCACGTTTGAGTTGAAAAGGCGTAGTATCTGAGTTTTTTCGGGCTCCCGACCTCATAGACTAACGGAGTGGTACCCCGCTGTAGGTATGCCTCGCGTTGTCTCCCGGTCTTCCGGATCCGCTGCGGCTTACGACCCGTATGCTTGGGTGACTGACGATATAAGGAGTTCACCCAACCAGATGGACTTGGAGGAATTGACGGAGTTCCGGCAAGCCGGTTACCTATGTGGGGGTACTGACGAGGAGGCCAACTACGAGGCCATTGTCCCGCTTCCCCGTGAGCGTATTTATGAGCTCAATTTTCATTCTCCTCGCGTCCCCGATTGGATTTGGTTTTACAAGTCCATGTTCACACAAGTCGGTGTTCGGATACCGTTCTCCGATTTTCAAATGGCGCTGCTAAACCGGATATCCGTCTGTCCGTCTCAACTTCATCCGAACAGCTGGGCTTCGATTCGCTGCTTCGAGATGGTCTGCGAGTACTTGGAGCTACCGGCGTCGGTGGACGTTTTTCTCTTTTATTTCAACCTTACCAACCCCTCCAAACAGGGGAAAGCAAGAAAAGGGTTTCTTTCTTTCCGTGCTGCCCAGGGTAGGAAGATTTTTAGCCTTTTTGAGGATTCCTACCATGGGTTCAAAGATAAGTATTTCAAGGTTCGTCCCGTCAAGGGTCGCCATCCCTTCTGGTTGTCGTTAGAGGGGGAGCGCCTTATCCAGACTTACTGGAGCTTTGGCGCGGGGTCGAATCCTTTTGTGAAAGTGTCGTACAAGAGGTTGTCGGCTGTAGATAAACAGATAGCGGACGTCCTTCTTGCTATCTTTGAAAAGAATCCCGTGAACCCCCACCTTCTCATGGGTGAACGGGAGGCCGGCCGGAGCTATATTCGTGAGTTCCTTTTCTTGTTTGCATACGTTTCTTGCTTTTTATGTTTGTCGGTTTGACGGCTAACGTTCTTGTTGTTTATCGCAGTGGAAATGTCTGCTACCGTGACTGGTCTTGAAAACCTGATGAAGACCTTTTTTGATGCTAGTGATGACGAGAATGCCGGAGAGAAGGACGCCGGCAAGTCGGAGGGCCCATCAGGGGAAAAGACGGACCAAGCTTCCCCTGCTCATGATACCGAAGCGTCGGGAAAGCAGGGCTTGGGGGGTCAGGCTTCCCCTTTTCATGAGGAGGGACCTGCCGACGGGCAGGCGACTCACACCCCTCAACCGGATAGCGACGTGGAGCTTATCCACACTCCTAAGAAGCGAAAGATGTCTTCTAGCCCGGAAGGGGTCCTTACCGTAATGGAGAGGAATTTTGACGCTTCTAAGTTCATTGATTCCCAACTGATACCGGGGACAGAAGAGCATTTTCATGCAACCGAGCTGTCCGGGCAGGCGAGGTGGATGTATCGCACCTTGCTTCGTGGGGCCGTGATAGCTCGGAAGGCCGAGTTTGAGTTATCCGGTATGGAGGCGCTTCGGAGGAAGCTTGAGTCTTCTGTTAAGGCGAACAATGATTTTATGGCTCAAGTTGAACTCCTCCAGGGTCAGCTGTCCGAGATGGGGGGGAAGCTTAATGCTGCTGAGGAGAAGTCCTCGTTTGTTGCGGAGAGGTTGAAGGCGTCCGACGAGACCGTGGCCCGGCTTCTTGAGCGTGAGATGACATTAGAGGGTCAACTGAACGCCGCTCAGGGTCGAGTTGTCGCTTTGGAAAAGGAGCGGGAGCAGGCCATCTCGGAGGCGAAAGCCGCTAAGGCAGAGGCCGTTGATCTTAGGAAGAAGCTTAAGGTGGCCAAGGAGCAAGGGAAGAATGCGATCTTGATGACCGAAGATGCCCTGAAGGCCCAGCTGAAGATTGCTGCTCCCGATTTCGAGACGTCGTCAATTGGTGTTTTCAAGACTATCCAGGATGGGAAAATTGTCGATATGCCGAGGAAGTGAAGCCTCGTAACATAGGATATTTTGTAATGCATTTGTTTGAACAACTTGTTGATACTTTGTCGTTTTGTTTGCCTTGAACAATTTCACTTGTCCGTTTCGTATTTTGACGCTTTATAATTTATCGTCGTTTGATTGCTGTGATTTTCGCTTGTTTCATTATTTTGTCGTGTTGTCGTTTTCGTGTTACCGTTTATTCTGGGCGGGCTTATGTCTTGTGCCCGTCTTGCCGTTTTCGCATTTGGTAGCAGTTCGGACCGATTCGGTCGCGTAGTCGTCGAATTGGCTGAGGCCTATGAGCCGTCTGGCTCCCAGGGTGATCAGTCCCGGGGTGCCATTTTAGATTTTGGTCGCGAGGAGCGGATATGAAGTAAGAAAGTTTGAACAAGTAAAGAATTTGAACAAGTGAAAATTGCTCGTCAGTTGGGTAAGTATTTGACAAAGTAAATAAACAAGTTGAATTAACATGTGGATGAGGCGAGTACTAACTGTCTGGCTAGGCTCCCTGGTCGGTGAGCCGGTGGGTCAGGAGTAGAACCTCTTTAGGTCGTTTGCGTTCCATGTTCTGGGTATTTCCTTGCCGTCAAGTTTTTCGAGTTTGTAAGCGCCCTTGCCGAGTACCTCCCTTACCCTGTAGGGGCCTTCCCAATTTACCGCCAGCTTGCCTTCCCCTGGGGTCGGGACGCCGATGTCGTTGCGTCGCAGGACGAGGTCCCCTTCTTCGAAGTCTCGTTTGAGGACTTTGGCGTTGTAACGCAGGGCTATTCTTTGTTTCAGCGCCGTTTCTGTTAGGTGAGCCATCTCCCTTGTTTCTTCGATCAGGTCTTTCTCAACCGCTTCGCTCATGCCCGCGAGGAGTAGTCGGGGACTTGGTTCGCTGATTTCGACTGGTATTACCGCGTCGACCCCATAGGTTAGGCGAAAGGGGGTTTCCCCCGTGGCGCTTTGCTCGGTTGTCCGGTAGGACCATAAGACGGAGGGGAGTTCGTCGGCCCAGTTTCCCTTCTTACTGTCTAGGCGCTTCTTTAGACCAAGAAGGATGACTTTGTTTGCGGCCTCTACTTGCCCGTTTGTTTGGGGGTGTTCTACTGAGGAGAACTTTTGCTTTACCCCCAGGCCAGAGAGGAATTCCATGAACTTCCTGTCGGTGAACTGGGTCCCATTGTCCGAGATAACGACCTCTGGGATGCCGAAACGGGTTATCACTTGCCTCCACATGAACTTCCGGCAGTTGGAGGACGATATGGTGGCTAGTGGTTCAGCCTCTACCCATTTGGTATAGTAGTCGATGGCTACTATGAGGTATTTGACTTGTCCTGGGCCGACCGGGAAGGGTCCCAGGAGGTCGATTCCCCATTGTGAAAAAGGACGTGTAGTCGTTAGCGAGCTTAGCTCGGAGGCTGGTGCCTTGTGGAAGTTGGCGTTTTGTTGACACTTTGTGCATTTTGTGACAAATTCCTTCGAGTCCTTCATCATTGTTGGCCAGTAGTATCCTGCTCGGATGAGCTTCCTTGCTAGGGCTTTGCCCCCGATGTGATGTCCGCAGCACCCTTCGTGGACTTCTCTAAGCACGTAGTCCGTTTGGTCGGGGTGCAAACACTTCAGTAGGGGCTGGCTGAGCCCCTTTTTGAATAGTTGTCCCTGTATGATTGCGTACCTGGCCGCCTCCCTTCTTAAAGCTTTGGCCGCCTTTTCATCTTCAGGTAACTTGCCGAGTTCCAGGAAGTTGGTAATGGGATCCAGCCACGAGGGGCTCGACTCCGTCAGGTGGAGGGCGACCGTTGGTTCCTTCACCATGCCCTGGATGAGCGACCGGTTGCCCGATCCTGGCTTTGTGCTCGCAAGCTTCGACAAAAGGTCTGCTCGTGTGTTCTTTTCTCTTGGAACGTGCTGGATAACGACCTCCTGGAACTGGCTTGTCATTTGCTTAACCTTTTCCAAGTACTTTTGGAAGAGGGGGTCCCGGGCTTGGTAGCTTCCGTTTATCTGCGATGTGACGACTTGGGAGTCGCTGCATACTTCGACCCTTGTCGCCCCGACTTCCCGAGCCAGCATTAGTCCGCCTAGGAGAGCCTCATATTCTGCTTGGTTGTTCGACACTGGGAACTCGAACTTGGTCGATTGCTCATAGATGACCCCTGCTGGGCTTTCCAAGATGACCCCAGCTCCTCCGGACGTTTGGTTGGAGGCTCCGTCCACATGAAGCCTCCACCGTGTGCCCGTTTCCTCGGGAGGATCGCCCGTTACCTCCACCAAGAAGTCTACCATTGCCTGGGCCTTGATTGCGTGTCGAGGCTCATACTGTAGGTCATATTGTGAGAGCTCGATGGCCCAGGTCATCATCCTACCAGCCAAATCAGGTTTTTGCAGTATTTGCCGAATCTGGACTCTTCATTTGAAGGATCGCTTGGCATTTTTCGGGATTGGCTTCCACTCCTCTTTGAGTGATCATGAATCCTAGGAACTTTCCGGCCTCCATGGCGAACGCGCATTTGAGTGGATTAAGCCTCATGCCATGTTGTCGTAGGGACGAGAAAACGTCGTTAAGGTCACTCATGAGATCGTCAGGTCGGGCGGTCTTTGCGAGTATGTCATCTACATAGACTTCCACTGTCTTGCCCAGGAGTTCACTGAATATCTTATTCATCAACCTTTGGTATGTGGCTCCTGCGTTTTTTAGGCCGAATGGCATTACCTTGTAACAATAGGTGCCCCCTGGCGTTATGAACGCCGTTTTTTCCTCGTCGGGTCGGTGCATCGGTATCTGATTGTACCCTGAGTAGGCATCCATGAAGCTCAGGTATCTGTACCTTGCCGCCGCGTCGACAAGCGCATCAATATTAGGTAGGGGGTAGCAGTCCTTGGGACAAGCCTTGTTGAGGTCAGAGTAGTCCACGCACATTCTCCACCTCCCGTTGTGTTTTTTAACCAGAACCACATTTGACAACCAGGTCGAGTAATCCAGTTCCCGGATGAATCCCGCTTCTAAGAGGCTGGCCGTTTGCTTGGCTACCTCGTCTGCCCTTTCCTGCGACATTTTCCTCCTTCTCTGGGCCACTGGTTTGGCTCCCGCCTTTACGGCCAGGTGATGCGACATGAGCTGGGGGTCTATCCCTGGCATGTCGGCAGACGTCCAGGCGAAGAGGTCGGCGTTAGCCCTGATCATTTCCATCAAAGGCTCCTTTATTTCGTGCGGGAGGTTTCTGTTTATGAATGTGAATTTATCGTGCTCCTCGCCGACTCTGAACTTTTCCAAGTCTCCTTCTGGCTCTGGTCTGGGTTTGTCGTCTACCCTGGCGTCCAGGTCGGCCAGGAAAACCCCTGACGCCTCTTTGGATTTTTTCCTGAGAGAAAGGCTGGCATGGTCGCAAGCGACCGCCGTTTCCAAGTCGCCCCGGAGGGATCCCACGGATCCGTCATCGGCGATGAACTTCATCACCAGTAGTTTCGTACTGATAGCTGCCCCCAGGTCGTTAATGGTCTTTCTCCCCAGGATGATGTTATAGGCCGTCGAATCTCGTAATATTACAAAGTCTGCCATGATTGTCCTTCGTCTTTGCCCTTGTCCCACAGAGGTCGGGAGTGTGATGATTCCGTCTGGCTTGATGAAGTGGTCTCCTAACCCTACCACACCGTGCTGGTGGGCCGTCAGGTCGGAATCTCTCAATCCCAGGGCATCGAAAACGTTTCGGAACATGATGTTTGAGTCTGCCCCCGTGTCTACCAGGATTCGTTTGACGAGGCCAGTTCCGACCCTAGCCGTGATGACCATGGGCGGACTTTGCGGCACTTCGTCAAACCATTGGTCCTCCGGGCCGAAAGAGATAGGTGGGAGACCCTTAAGACCTCTAACAGGTGGGGTGGAGACCGCTAAGACCTTGGCGTCTTTCTTCTGCGCCGATTTCGACCTCGGGGCGGTATTCCTGGCCGTCACCACGTTTACCACCGTGAGACCGTGGTCGTCACCCTCTGGCTCCTGCCGTCGTCTTGTTGGTCGGGATCTGTCCTCGTTGTCGTTGTCCCGGTTGCGTCTCCTTGGTTCCCTTATAAGGTGGGAGAAGTCGGCGAGTTTGCCGTCCCTGATAGCTTGCTCGAGGGCATCCTTTAGGTCAAAGCAGTCTTGGGTCTTGTGCCCGTAACCCTTGTGGTACTCGCAGTAGAGGTTCTTGTTTTCTCCCGTCCTGTCCTTCAGCGGTCGGGGCTTCGACAGTATCCCTTTTTCTGCTATCTGTTGGTAAACTTCAGTGATCGATGCTGCGATGGGGGTGTAGTTGGTGAACTTCCCAACTCGGGGGAACGGTTTGGATGGTTTACTCGGACCGCCGTCCTTGGCGTGTTCCTTTGGCCTTTCTCTGGCTTCGAAGTGCCGGGATTGGTTGTAGGTGGGTTGCCGTTTATTGGCAGCCACAACCCGGCTGACTTCCTCGTCATTAATGTATTCTTTGGCCACGCACTGGATCTCTTGCATCGTCCAGACGGGCTTCGTGGTGAGGTGTTTCCTGAAATCCTCATTCGACAACCCGTTCGTTAGGCACAAACTTGCCACTGAGTCTGTCAGACCGTCAATTTCCAAGCACTCGTCGTTAAAACGGTCCAGGTACTTCCTGGTCGGCTCTCCGGGTCTCTGTGTCACCCCCAGCAAATTGATTGGGTGTTTGGCTTTGACAATCCTAGTTGTGAACTGAGCCAAGAAGGCGCGGCTGATGTCGGTAAATTGGGTCACCGAGCCTTGCGGGAGGTTGTTAAACCACCGTATTGCCGGGCCCGCTAAGGTGACCGGGAAAGCGCGACATCTGACCTCGTCTCCCACCCCTTCTAGGTTCATCCTGGCCTCGAAGGCCGTCAAGTGTTCCAGGGGGTCTTGCGTTCCGTCATACTTCATGTCTGTCGGCTTGTCGAAATGTTTGGGTAGTCGGACCTCGAGTACAGAGCGGTGGAAAGGGGTCGCTCCTATTATGACGGGTCCTCGGGCAGTTCTTCTCGACTCATTGTTCTCGCGGTGGGCTTCCTCGTTGCCTCTGTTCAACGCACGCCGCCTCTCGTGTCGGGCGTAGATAATGGGGTCGCGACTTCTTCTTCTGGGGCGTATCCGTTCCCTAGTGCTCTCCGACTCGTATTGGGGGCTCGGCGTGCGCCTCGAGCGGCTTCTTGAACGGGAACGGGTGGGGCTCCGCTCCGGGGAGCGTTGGTCGCGCTCTCTTTCTGCTAGCCTGCGCTCTAAGTCCTGCATTCTGTGGCGTAGTTCTTGCATTATCCTGGCGTGGTTGTCACCCGTCCCCCCGAAGGGGCGTCGCTCGTGAGTCTGCGTCGCATCCCTCGGGGGCGATCGTTGTTGCTGACGGGATTTCGTCGCGATGGCGCCTCCCCCGAGTATGGGGGGCGCTACCTCGGAACCAGTTCCAGTCTGGACCAGCACGAAATCCATGAACGTTTTCCCCACAGACGGCGCCAATGTTCGGTAGATCGGGTACCGGACGGTTCGGATTATGACCCCGGGGTTTACGCTTGGGATGGTGGAGAGGTTCGTCTGGTCGTTGTTTCCTGATCCCGGGTATGCGAGGTCCCGAGCACTTTGTATGTGGAGGGGGGTGCCACCTGCAAAGACACTCCAACGCCCTTGTCAGAATATGTGCAGGCGGAGAGGAAATGGTGTGTGAGTGTCACGTCCCTTGGGGGGAGAGCCAGTCTCCCCTTATATACATGTCAGTAGTGGGCCCTCCCAATGAGCAGGCCCATACCCTCTTTGCCCTTGTCCCACGGCTGTGTGTGAGCCGTACGGGACGCGTGTCCGGGTCGGGCGGAAGACGCACCATTGGGCCGCCGGGAACTCGGGTCGGGTTGACCCGTGTGAGTTTTGGGCCAGGCCGTAACAGCATCAAAATAAAATAACCTAATATCTTAGAAAATAAAATCTCAAAATACGTACGAAAGATAAACTAATAATAAGATTTTCAACAAAAAAAATAGAACATATTATTTTATACTTATTTAAACTAATAAGTTAGCTATTAGACCAACCCCACTTGACAAGATTCCATGCCATTCATGATATTTTGGTGTGCGATTGAAGATAGATTCATCTACTTCTGAACCTTCATTTTTCAATGCTCATTTCCTTGTTTTCTTGTTTCAATTGACTAGGTAGCAATTAGCATCCTAATTATCTCAATGTTTTAAATTAGAAATATTAATATTTATGGTAAATGGGGAAAATGTTTTTGTACATCAAATGTAGACAAAATGGTTAGACATTTTTTTTTTGTTTATTCTTTGTTTTAATTTTGTTCTTAAAAATTAAAGTTAAAAAAATCTTAACTAAAGAATTTGCTTAGCTTCGAATTTGAGTGTCCATATAACAAATTCGGAATTAGTAATTCATTTAAATTTTATGATAAAATTTGTATGTGGAATCATTCTAACAATTTAATATATTAATCAAATCAGGAAATTAAAACTAAAGAAGAAAAAATTTCAATCTCTGAATCCATACTTAATGCCAAATGTGACATATTAGTAACTAGAGATTCCAACTTTTGAGATTGTATTCTTCTTAGATAAGGTTTTACACAACTACCACCCCCAAACAAAAGCTATAGGGCAATTCCTAAAACTAGTAGAATCATAAAATCAAACTTTGATTGGTCATCTTGAATATGCATATAATCTGCATGAGAACGAGGATCATTATTCTCTTGATGAGCATGATCATGAGCATAAGCATACCCTCCATGTCTGGAGATATCAAGGCCTAAAACTTCCTCACCAATGGAGATTCTCAGCAATTTAAGCTTGTTCAAGGCATAGAACATGGGCCACATTGTTGCACTAACCCATACAAAGATTACAAAAAATTAACAATTTGGGCTCCAATCAATCCAAATCCACCTCCAAGTATTAGACCATAAGGTCTTACCACTCTTGTGGCACCTGAATTGTATGCTTGGATCACAAATTTTTCTTTGGCAAATAACCCTGTAAACAAGAAGCCCTAAGTGCAATCGGGCTGCCTCTAATGGGTCATCATAGTTCATTTTTAATGCGAATATGTTTAGCCCAATTAAGATCAAGCCGAGCCGAACCCACAAATAATGGCAGCCCATGGCTCCACAACTGAGCACCCAGAGGTAATGGATACAAACCCACCAAGCAAACCATTGCATCCCAGTGGCCGATTAATAATCGTCGCCCGAACAAGGTGACGGTGCTAGCCGTCGATCCGGCCAATGTGGTGACAATAGCAGTTTGACCAACTGAAGTCTAGTTATCACAAGAGTTGCATTATGGCCTTGAAGAGGGACCGGCTTGCCAAAAGCATCAAATCGGCCGACGTGTGGGCCTTCTATGATGGATCCCCAAAAGCCCGCAATGGCACCAACCATATGGACCACTCTCACTCCCAGCAAAGTCAATGGCTCCTGAGCCCAAGAACAGCTCACTTGACCTTGGACTTGGCCAACCACTGGATGACCAAACCCAATGGGCCACACCTGGGTACACAAACCCACTATGAAAGAATGAGAAAACAAGATATGCACTAAATTGGGTTTTCTCAGCTAGCTATGGACCCACTTACGATCCCTGGCACATCTATAGCAAAAGGCCATTGGTAAAGGAAGAAATTATAAACCAAGTTGAGTTGGTCTAACGGTTAGTTTATTATTCCGTTTAAGCAAGTGTCTGAAATTAAAATTCTGTCTTATGCATACAGTAACCCATTAACTAACGATAAACTCTTAAATGGAGCTCCGATTCACGACACATTAGTCCTTAACCGACCGAATTAGGGATACTGTGGACAACCCAAAAAACAAAAAAACAAAAAAAAAAAAAGAAAAAACTATAATCATATGTGCCATTTGGAATGTTGGCTAGAGCACACAAATTAGTTCCAATGAAAGGATTCGAATTTCCATATGCAAATGCAAATCCAAAAAGGTAGAATGAGATGCTACCAACCACAGCATCAACCACATTGTTTAGCATTATGTTCATGGCATTCTCGGCACGTACGGATCCAGCACATATCATTGCCAAGCCAGTTTGCATTACAAAGACAAGGTAGGCAGAGAAGAGTAAAATTAATATTTTAAAAAAAATTAGCAACACCAAATAGCGACAGCTTATAACTGACAAAAATAGACTAAAAAAATAGCGCGATTTTTGGAATAGTGGTGATTCATAATCACCGAAAAAGAAAAAAAAATTAGCAATACCTAATAGCGACGTTCTGTGTCTATCGCAGCACAATATCGCTATCCTATTTGGACATATTGCGGCGGTTTAAAACCGCTTTCATACAATTCAACGCAAAATGTTTTAATAACACCGATCTGGAATCTACCACAATAATTAATCTCGCGCGCTATATATTAAGATTTTATTCTGTCTATATATTAAAATAATTTGGATATGAAACTATTCATATATTTATCAACCAATATAAATACATATTAAAAATAAATTAAATTACACATGTATTTATATATAAATACATTAATAACTGATTTTAATGACTGATTTTGGTATACAAATAATATTTTTATATATTTATTCTTAATCATTTAGATTAACTTTTTAACTTTAGACACGCCAACTTTTTTTTCATTTTATTACTTATTTTTTTAGCATATTATCATTTAATTTTCGACACAGCATCAGCACATAACCCGCTAGAGAAATAATAATATCACAATAGTAAAATAATATGCCCAGATCATCGTTCAGGAAGATCTTATTGAAATTAAAATCCCAAATATAGTAGAATTTTTACATCTTATTTATGAAATATAAGGTCCTCATCAACAAAACTTTCTTTTTAATATATATGGTTGAATATATTGTAAAGATCAGACTCCTGGCTTTGGTGGTAGGCAAATGCAACCGCAATGTCCACCAAGGCATCCAGCTACGCAAGGCCTTGGTGGAAAAGGTGGAACACTGTGACAAAACAAATGTTTGCAATCTCCATCGCCCGCACATTTCTTAGCCATACCTGACAAATCATTTTATCGTTAATTCTAAATGTTAAATGGAAGGAGGGGGATAATAATGTTTTATTGTAGTTTATTTCATATAAAATTTTAGTTACAGACAATAAATTAGTAAATTACATTCTAATATATATATACTCACAGTATTCCTAATTTATATAAAATTAGTATTTTTATCTAATTA
>NC_029785.2:5077080-5091033 GCF_000816755.2 Arachis ipaensis
TTTATAATTTAGATCAACGATTAAAATAATTAGAAAATTAGTATTTTTGATACACTTAAAACTTTTTTTATAGAATATATTTTACTTTGCCGGGTAAGTTAGCTGGCTTAAGTTTTGAGAGCTCGGAGCATTAAATATTAGGAATATTTGTAAAAAAGTTTTAATTAGTGGAGGTTACAAATGATTAAAAACGAAATAAAAAAATTAATAAAAAATTGCAAAAATTTGGGTTCTAAAAGCCTAAAACACAACAGATTCTCTCCTAATATTCTAATATTTTTATTTTTTGAAAACAGTTACATTATTTTTTATTTTAAACATGACACTTATTAATATCCTAAATATGGAGTAAATTTTATTCTTCTTTTAAAAATATATATTAAGAATAAGATTGAATATATTGATTTATTATAGTATTTAGGTGTCTAAATATATCCGATTTTTTTAATTAAAATACGATTCAACTCAAAAAATATGTGCATTGAATAAGTATTGAATGAATATCATATTTAAAATGTATTTGATACATCGATAAAATTTAGCAAAAATCTATGTACTTCGTAGGTTACCAAAGAATGAAAAGTGAAAAGTAAAAAGATTGCTAGCCCTACCGAACTATTAATTCATAGCAATTTTTGAAACAATATGTATAATATTTTAGTTTCAAGCATAAATCAGAGAGACAGACGAGAACACTATTATTGAAGAAAAGAAAAATAGAGGATGGAAATACCAGATTCGGATGCTATGAGGAATAAGAAAAGCAAGCAAGGAAGCACCAACGAAGCTTTTGTCATTTTGAAGGTTTTTTTGAGAAATTTTTGTTTTAATTTAATTGCCTATATGGCATGGTAGAAATTAGAATATAAATAAAGCTTGATTGCATGTTTATAAGGAAAACTGCATTAATTTTCGTTACAGTAAATAGGGGTGGCAAAACAGGTTGAACTCGTTGGGCTGACTCGCTAAATTCGCTAAAAAGAGCGGGTCGGACTAGGATTTGGAGCTCACCAAATTAAAAAAATCTGTCAAATCCGTACCGCCAAATTGGCGGATTTTGACGGGGCGGGGCGGACCGGTCCGCTGGGCCGAAGATTTTTATTTTATTTTTTTATTAAATAAAAGAGTCGACCTGCCAATCCGCCATAAAGCGAAACGGACTAGCATTTTGAACCCATTTTAGTTGGCGGGACGAGTCTACGCGGTGCGAGGCGGGCCGGCCCATTTTGCCACCCTTAACAGCAAATGATGCTATATCAAAGGCATAGTCATTTTTTTTTCATTTGTTACCCAAATTACCGTATTTAAAAAAAAATAGTAATTAGATTTTTTATAAGAGACATTTAGCCTTATTTAGATAGATATTACATGTAACCGACTTTTATGGAAAGAATTAAACATAAGATACACTTAGCCTTATTTAGATAGATATATTTGGAAAAAAATTGAAATGTTATTTTATTTGAGATAATATACAGTTTATTCTTTAAAATTTCAAGCATTTATCAAAATAGTCTATAACACTAAGAAATTATCTAATGATCTCTAAATTTATTGATTTAATTTTTATTTTTAATTTAATTATCATTAACATAGTACTAATATAAATTTTTACAATATCAATATGACATTTTCAACAATAAAATGACATATTACTTTTAGGAAAAGTTTAGGGACCAGCAGTTTTGTTGAATTTTGGCCAACATATAACCAGTAAAAAAAGGTGAGTCATTGGATGAAATCTCACACAAATCTCACACCATTAAATAATCATTGATGACTATTTAATGGCTACCAATCACAAAAATTGCTGATCCTAACATTGCTCATAATTTTAATATGATCAAATATGTTCTAAATTAATTAATTGACTCATACGTATTCTTTGCGAGTCCTTTTTGGTTTATAAAATTTAAGAATAATTCATGACCACACTTAATATAAAATTGATAATTATATGTATAAAAAAAAATCTCAAAATGACTAACGGAAAAAATTTGAGTTTTTTCAAATTCCAAAACAAAAAATTGAATTAATTACTCTACCAACTCAAATTATTTAATTGATATATCGTTCCGTGAAAAATAATGTGTTACCACTTACCGCGCTTTTTATTTTCTATATAGAGGGCTGGAATGAGTTGAACACCGTTATGGAGGAGGGGGGAGCTTTACTTTTCTGTGGTGTCAGTGAATATGAAAATCGGACCCAGCGAATGGAAGAGGGGTACTCGGACCTTCCGAGTTGCATGCACTTAGGCAGACCGTCCGATTTGTGTATAGGGAGGCCACGCGTCGCTGAATGCTTGCTCCCCACAAACGGTGCCCCTTTAACCCAACCAAACTCAGTGCATGCATACTAAACGAGTTCAGTTTCATTTCCTCCCCCACCAACACACTTGAACTCCATCTTCTTCCTCCCTCAACGTTCTGGCAGCAGCTGTGTGAGAAACCAAAGCTAAAATGTCAAGAAAAATTAAAGCTAGAAATGTTGATCGTTCGGAACTCCACATTATAAAATATTTGAGATACTCTGATTATGTAAGTTTTTTTTTAAATCTTATTTATTTTTTGCAGATTTTTAATTTTTTTTAAATTTAGTTATATTTATGTTTAGTTGTTAGGATATTTATGGTTGTTAGGAGTTGATCTGAAGAACATATATATGAATTAGTGTATAGATTTATTGATAGAAATTTAAAAAATAAATTTTTAAATAAATAAGGTGTAAGTGTAGTAGTTTATGATTGTTAGGAGTTGAGCTGAAGAACATATGTATGAATTAGTGTATAGATTTATTGATAGAAATTTAAAAATAAATGTTTAAATAAATAAGGTGTGTAGCGGTTATAATTTGGTCAGAGTAGTTTGTAATATAATAAATTATAAAAAAAATAGCTTTTAAAAAATTTTGGAATAATTTTAAAAGTTATGGTTATTTGTAGAAATTTAGGATTATATGTTTAAATAATGGTTAGCAACATGTGTGTTTAAAAATAAGTAATTGTTGTTTAGACGTTTATCCAATATAATAGAGTAGTATTAAGAATGACATGTTAATAATTTTTTATAATAGTTTTAGATTTAATAATTAATTAGGTAACTGTTATAGTTAATTAGGTAACTTATAATTAATTATAGTTTTAGTTGAGATTTTACTATTATTACATTAGAACAGTATTAGAAACATAAAAAGTGAAACTATGTATTAGTAATTATTATCTGTAGCAGCTTAGATATTGGCTCTATGTACATTAATTAAAATTTGAGATGAAAATGTTATTACTTAGTAATTCGGATTCAATATAATTATATTCTTTAATTAGCTTTTTAAAATTATGTACGATAGTTGTGTAATTTGATTCGTGCTTTTGCTATGCTTTTGTAGGCCTCACGGATGATGACATGTGATCATCCTGTCCCTCCGGATCGGTACGATGAGAGAGTGGAGGAGTATCTACGATCAACTGGGTTTTACCACGTTAGTCAGATTGGAGTAGTTCAATGCCAGAAAGCACTGGTAAATGCTTTAGTGGAAAGGTGGCACCCGGAAACGCATACCTTCCACCTTCCAGTTGGTGAATGTGCCGTGTCACTGGAAGACATGGCTATGATCTTTGGTCTTTCGACTGAAGGCCTTCCAGTGACTGGCATGACTTTGAGTAGTTTTGAGGCATTAGAGGCAGAGTGTCTGCATCAATTTGGGGTGGCGCTGAGAAAGTCGGATTGTCGAGGAAGTGGCATAAAACTGACGTGGCTACGGGATTTAAAAGAACGGTCACAGTTGACCGATGAGAACAGTATACAGGTGTACGTTAAGTGCCACATCATGTTGTTGATCGGTACGATCTTGTTTGGAGACAAGTCTGGGGCATCTGTCCACTGGAAGTATCTGCCTCTGCTGAGTGACTTTGCTAGTATTGGATAGTATAGCTGGGGATCAGCCTGCCTAGCACACCTGTACAGGAGTTTATGCAGGGCCTCACGTTTTGATTGTAAGGAAATAGATGGTCCGCTGACACTTCTACTGTGTTGGGCATGGATGCGCCTACCATATCTAGCATCGGTTCCTAGGGAACCTCGCAGTTTTTCACTTGCCAACAGGTTAGACTATCTTACGTTTACCTTGTATCTTCATGTTTAGAAACCAATTGTGTTAATGAGATCCGTTATATTAGGTGGCGAAACTGGGAGCGTGGAGATCGAGTCTATAGATATCATAAGCTTGCTCATTTTCGGAAGGCCTTGGATGAACTCCAGGAAGGCCAGGTGTGTTTGATATTTACATTGCATGTGGGTCCGGTCTAGTGATTTACTTTTTTGGATTTTAATTATTTGCGTGCTTTACTGTTACCAGTTTTGTTGGGTTGCATATTCTGCTGAACGTGTTGATCCGGATATAATTCCTGCGCAGCAGCCATTAGATACTTATATGTACTGGTACCGTTCAAAGTATGGTGATCACTTGAACTTGTCGGATCTTGCGGTCCAAGAGGATGTTGAGGGTGACCAGGTTATGGATGATGATAATAAAGAGCAGGAGCCACAGTCACCACCGCCTCCAACTCCACCTCCACCTCCACTTCCAGCGGCAGAAGAACAACCTCATTCCACAAGCCAGTATGTACCTCAGATACAATTTCCTATGTCATTCCCGATACATCAGCCACATTTTGACTCAGGAGAGGGAGGTTCTTTTAGCCAGTTGCTTGGGTTCATGGCCTCAGATGCCGGCCAAGCACAACATAGCCACCAGGCTGACTTCATGGCGGGTAGGTATTCGTTTGACGCGAGGTATCCATTTGATACCTACTCGGGTGCTTCTGGAGGGTTTGTATCTGGTGATTCTAGTAGGAGTGACGGTGGTCGAGGAGTTCTTAATAGTCAAAATTCGAACCGTGTTTCAATGACTATGATTGAAGAAAATGCTAAGACTTTTGAGCATGAGACTGCTGAGTACTTAGTGGATGAGCCAGATGACGAGGAAGACGACGAAGATGAGGATGAGGACATGGATGAGGAAGATGATGAGGACATGGACCAGGATGAAGAATCCCGTAATGATGCAGATACAATTATCATATAAACTTTTCCCGTCAATTGATATTATCATATTATTGTATGGGGTGTTGTGTAGGGTTGATTAAACTATATAAGTATATAGCCAATTGATTATATTATGGTCATGTATGGTACACTGGTTAAGGTTGATGTTACTATATAACTGGTTGGTCAATAGATGATAGTATGTCTATGTTTGGTATCTCTTTGTTAGGTTGATTAAACTATATACCTGCCTGGCCAATTGATGATAGTATGTTTTTGTTAGGTATATTTTTGTTAGGTTGATTATACGATATGCCTGCTGTCTCAATTGATGATATTATGTTCTTGTATGGTGTGTTGGTTTATGTTGATTATACTATACAGTTGCTTGGTTTGATGGTTGTTTATACAGGTGACAGCTGCACTCCAGGTGAGATAGGCAAAGGCTACAATCTCAGGATTGATCCACCACGTCGTAGTGCTAGTCGATACACTCCGTCCGTGATCAAAAAGGCCGCGAAGAAATGCAAGAACATTGTGGACAGTGAGAAAGTAGTTGTGGTGTAGTTAGTTTAGGCTATGTATCATGTATGGTACTTAATGTTTACTTTAACTATTTATGTATGACTAAAGTATGATAAGTACCAACTAAGTATTGTATTTAAATGTTTCAGTATGATGTTCCTTATGTTCATTAGAATACAATGAAGCAGGTTACGATGGCAGTGTTATGAGAATTGAACCGGACCGGACCAGTTCGACCGAAAAACCTACAAACCGGATCCTATATCGGTCCGGTCCGGCATTTGGACCATGTAAGGATGAAAACCGGTTCGAACCGGTATAACTACTGATGAACCGTTGAATATCCAGTGAACCTGTAGTATGATCGGTTCGATCATCGGTTCGGTTCTGGCAACTATGTACGATCGTTCAAATCTAATAAAGTACATTGACACAGGTTACAATGACTCGATCACCGTAAAGTACATTCACAAATGTTAAACCGGTTCATACATCATAAAGTTCACTGACACAGGATACGATGGTTCAATTACCATAAAGTACAATGACACAGGTAGCAACGATTCATTAATCATACAAGGCATTGACATAGGATACAATGCTTCAAATATCATATAAACCTACTGGGCATTATTGTCGGTACCTGGAGGACCTCCCTGACGGCATCTACTACAACTGTGTCCCTCAGCTCCACATTGCCTACACCGCCTCGGACGACGTAGCATACGTGTGTCCATCTCATTCAAGAAGCGCGTCATCCTAGGCCGACCTTTGGAAACGCGTCTCAGGTACGGGTTCGGTACGAATCGGGGACCATTGTAAGAAGGCCACGTAGTAGGATTCCCTAATGGCCTAAACCTAGCCCGATACACGCGCCTGACCTGGTCCATCTTATAAACGTCATGCACATATACCTGCCAATCTAGTCATTGATTTGCACAACATGCAAACACATGCCGGCAAGGAATCCGGTCCACCTGGAACTCACCACAGTCACATCTCTGACCACGGAGATCAACAGCATACTCCACTCCACTTGGCATCTCACGCACTTCAAATACCTCATTCTGCCTGTCAAAGCAATTAACCTGAATGTTGCCTGATGCAAGTTGATTTGCATGAATTTTGGAGGTCGCATGCTCCGTAAAAACATGGCCTGCATTAATCCTCGCCCCCGCTTCTGCTCTTTTCCATGTGAACAACTCATTAAGTCTGTAGAATGTTGCTTTCACAAGTGCAGTGATGAGGAGATTGCGTGCACCCTTCAAGACTGAGTTGATGCACTCCACTAGATTAGTCGTCATGTGACCCCATCGGTAGCCACCATCGAATGCCAACGCATACTGTTCACGGGAAATACGGTTTAACCAGTTAGTATACGCCTCGCCTCGCTCTCATAAACGCTGGTAACGCAGTTCATACTCACGAACCGTCCGCGAATACCCTAAAGAATATCAGGTACCAAAAAACAAATAAGTTTCAGGATGTATAGATTGTTCGCAGTTTCATCAATAACAAGATTTTAAAGATACAATGTTACCTATATTGACGACAAGCTTTTGCAGATAGGGTGCCTTGAAACTGATGCAAAATATGTGGAAAGCTCTAGGAGGTGACCAAGCTCCGTGACTACGTTTCACAGTTGCATTTATGGACTCATGTCGGTCCGATATCAGCCCCACACCATCCCGAGTCACAACATGTTGACGTAGGTTACTGAGAAAAAAGTGCCAAGTATCAGAGGCCTCTCCCTCGACAATGGCAAATGCAATCGGGATGATATTGTTGTTACCATCCTGCGAAATGGCCACTAACAAGCAACCCTTGTACTTTCCGTACAAGTGAGTCCCGTCCACCTGGACAACTGGATTACAGTGTCTGAATGCTCTAATGCATGGGTAATAGCTCCAAAATACTCGATGCAATACCCGGATATCAGTTACCAAATCATCCCCTTGATATGCAGGCATAATCTCAAAATGTACGACAGCTGATGGTTCCTTATGACACATGGCCTCGAACCATATGTGCAACGCTTTGTACGATGCTTCCCAACCTCCAAATATCTTCTCAATGGACTTCTGTTTTGCCAACCATACTTTTTGATAGCTGACCGTGTAGTTGAACTTCGATTGCACTTCTGCAATAACTGATTTTACCTTTAAAGAGGGGTCAGCCTCAACCAACGGCTTTATGGCTTCGGCAATCGTATTTGAATCCAGCTTGGAATGATCCTGAGAGATGGTTGCTCTGGTACAAGTGTGACTACCATTGTACCTCCTAATAACCCAACAGTGCTTTCTGCTGATCATGCTAACTCTGATAAGCCAATCACACCCTGACCCGTACTGTGTACACTTCGCATAAAATGTCAACGGTTTCGACTCATACACATGGTAGTCTACAGATCTTCGGAAGGTATACTCCTTCATCGCCTTAATAACAGCTTCCCTGGAACTGAATTCCATCCCCACGGCGAACTCACCATCTGCGACAAAAGGAACTTCTGCCAAGAAGGCAGCCACACCGTAAGTATTTAATACATGATTGTTTAATGACCAAAATTAAATATTAAATCATCACTCACATCATCAATTATGATATAGCTAACGTTTACATTAAGGTATTATCTAAATCTCCATTACATAAAAATACAAACACATTAAAACAAATTATCCTCAATAACTAAATATAAATACCTATATTTCCAGATAACTTCATAAATACTATTATAAACAATCAGTTAAAATAACCTAATTAACTAAATAACTACATAAATACAAATTAAACAAATAACTAAAAATAATTATTAAACACCTAAGTAAATACAAGGTAACTAAATAACTAAAATTAAATACTAACCGCCTTCATAACTTCATCAAGACTATAATAAATACTCATTAATAAATAAACTAATAAATAATTCCTAATTAACTAAGTAACTAAATAAATATAAATTAACTAAATAATCCCTAATTATCTTCGTAAATACTCTAAGAAATATTTATTAATGAATCCTAATTAACATATTAACTAAATGAATACTGGAACCTAAATACTAATTCACTTAAAGTATTTTTATTTTGATCTTGTCTAAATAACCTCTTTTGCAAATGCTAAATGAGTACCTGCACTCATATAGTCTGGAAACTCCGGAGCATGCATGGCTTCCAAATCCAAAACTCGCATGAAAGATGGCTCCTCAAATGGCTCTTCGTTCGCGAATGCATTTGCAACGTCTGCCACATTCGGAGCCACACCGCCGTCGGCTGGATTTACATCTCCATCTTCACCGACAACTTCGTAATTGCTTTCAAACTCTTCCTCACTGTCACTATTGTAGTCTTCTCGTAAAATATTTCGGTCGGTCTCAGATTGTTCGAATTCAACGTACAACTCGATGAAGAAAATTTGAGCACGACTTTTAATGTACATTGAAAACATCTCTTGCATGCTAGCTTCGTCGGTTACATACTTGGTCTGAAATTGGACGAATCCACCAAATACTGGTACAGGATATCTGTATAAAATACATGATATTTTTCTTGACATCTCCGAATCTATCTTCTCACAAATCACTCCTTTAAGCTCTTCAAATGAAATTGTGAAGGGAATAACAACATCTAATGGATCTTCACAAACAAATTTTACTCTTTCAAGTGTCTGCAACAAAATCTGACCAAAATAATACACCTTCAAAAGAACTCTATCATCCATTCTTCCCACTCACTTAAACAAAAATAGAAATTTTACCATCAACTTTTTTTCCCCCAAACCAAGTTACCCCATTACAGACCAGAGAAAGAAGAAGAGAACTCGAACAACAAGAAGAAAGTTGGATCTGGTCGGCTGTCTTTGGTTCGCACACTTGAGCACCTATATATATACACACACAATTCGGACGATCCGAGTGGTGTATACCCTAATTCGAAAAAAATTATAAAATAAGGAAAACCCACGGTCCGATTTCCATTAGTGTAAATAAAAAAAAAAATTTCTCAACCACAAAACGGACCCAGCGATTACTTTAACGAACCAAAAACAAATCACACAAAAAAATTGGACCTACCGTTTTGCTGGGTCATATCGCACGGTCCGATTTTTTCTTTGTGCTAGTGCAAAACGGACCCTCCGATTTACTTACAAAATTTCCAAAACATAGAAATCGGAGGATCCGATTACTTCCTTTCCAAATCTAACCAAAACCTGTCCCACATTCCGGTGTAACACCCCCTCAATCCATATTCCAGCACAACACCAACCCCTCCTCCATAACCAAAAAAAGACCCCCACTTACCGTACTTAAGAAAAAAAAATAATTTAATAATTAACTTTTTTAAAAGAGATGTCTCCACGTCTTTCCAATATAAAACTTGAGACCTCTATATTAAAATTCCTTATTCAAATACAAATTATATTAAGATACATTAATTTCTTGATATATATCAATAATTATTATTATTAAAGGAAATATTATTTTAATTATTGAAAAATAAAATTATTAATTATTGAATTTGTTTTGGTTATTAGGAAAGAAATTGAGAAAACTCAATCTCATTGTATGCTCCACTTCAAAGATTTTTTGAACGTATAAAAGGGACCTGCTATACATACAAACATTTTTGGCTTACAAGCTATATAAGTTGGTCCAAATTCAAGAAAAAAACACACGCACTACTCCTTTAAATTGAGCGTCCAACGCACGCGCCTTACAATACGTTCATTATGCTGCACTCTTCCTCTTCTTCCTCAATCAAAACGCAAACCGTCAAGATTCAAGCGACATTCGAAACAAACTACGATTCTGCGAAGAGTAGAAGAAATCAAGAAGAAAAGATACAAATCTCTATAAAAAATCACTAGAAAAAACGAAAAAACATTATTCAAGGTACTGTTTTACTGTTCTTCTAGACTTTTTTTCTAGATTGTCTCTGGCATGTGCCTCATCCTTAACCAACAAAATATTAAAAGGTTTCAAGAAGAAATATACTGTCTCTCCCTGATATTGGGTGTATTTCTTAAATTTTTTGAGTGTATTCCTGTAATCGTTTGGTTTATTTCTGTAACCGTTTGGGTGTATTTCTATAATCCTTTGGGTGTATTTCTGTAATCGTTTGGATGTATTTCTGAAGTTCCATTATCTTCGTAACAATTTCAAAGCTTGATTTCAGAAATCATGAAAATCGAAAAAAACAGAAGGAGATCGAAGGGAAAGAAAGAACGTACGAAGGAGATCGAACAAATTTGGCAAGAAACTCGAAAAAGGAAATGAAATCTTTTGAAAAATGGAAGTTATATATTCACGCGTTAATTGATTTGGATTGATTTAAAAGTTTGTTAAAGAGGCCCGTAACATAAGCAGCGCGTTTATGGGTTTCGTTCTCTTTAGACTTGTAAAGCTTGTAAGTACAAAACACTTGTATGTAGAGATTAATTCCGTAAAAAAATATGGAGGGGATAAAATTTGAACTTGGCCTGTAAAACTCTTTGGATGCAATTGCTCAATAAAAAATCGAGCTCCTCCTATGAAAGCTACTTTACCCACATTCTATTGGGTTTGTCATAATATATGAGTAGATCAAATTATTCTTCAGTAAAATAGAGTTTACTGCATCTTTTTTGAACTCTTACATCCATGTAATTAGAACCTGGATCGGTGAATACAATTGGAGGTGGTATTTAATGGATGTGGTGCATTGTAAACGATTACGACAAAGGACAATCTCACTGTAATGTTGGACGAAAAGAATAAATTTAGTTTGAGTAAGAACAACCATCAAATTATTAAAAAGAATAATAATAGAATGACTACATCAAAAAGATATCATACAAAATTATAACTTGTACCTTTTAAAATATCAATTTTGATGAAAAATAAAAAATACATTCTTATTCTACGAAATAATAAAAAAAATAAATTATAAGATTAATACAAAATATTTTTTCTTAAATTTAGACTCATGAATTACAAAAAAAAAATAATGTATATAACTTTTAGGGTAAAAAACGTATATGAGCCAAGGAGAGTTCAAAATTACCTAAATCCGCTAAACAAAATTCTGATACATCATTCTACTAAAGAACAAATTAATGTAATTCGAATCAATACAATTCGAATTAGATTTGTATGTAATTCGAATTGATATAATTCGAATTACTTGAAAGCATTGACAACACGTAATTCGAATCAATATGTCACGAATTATAAACTTAGAGTTCGAATTGTATCAATTCGAATTAGTAGGGAGACGTGCTTTGAAGGGAGTTCGAATCAAGTTGATTCGAATTACTCCCTTTTCGTAACAAATTCTAATAAAAATTTTTAATGAATTTATTTAAATTATAGTACAAAAAAATATTTTATTCTATGCAAAATAATTTTTAAAAAATAGCTTAAAAAATATTTTTTAAATTATTTTGCATACAATAAAATATTTTTTTGTAGTATGATTTAAATAAATTTATTAAAAGATATTCATGAGCTATCAAGAATGGGCAGAAGAGTATTGTATAAAGTTCGAATTGTTCACAGTATAATTTGAATAAGGCTTGGTTTGGTAAAGCTTTTACTTTTTAAGAGTAGCTTATGAAAGCTGTCTTTTAAAAAACGACTTTTTAAAAGCTACAGCACTTGCATTTGGTAAAATCACATTAAAAATAGTTTTTAATAAGCACAAGTACTATAATTGTGTTTGGTAAAACAGCTTTTAAAAATTAAAAAATATAATAAACATATTTATAATGAAGAATAATATTTTTTTTCAAATTTTAGAGACCAATAATTTAAATATTTATTCGATTTACTCTCTATATTAATATAAATAGAGTTATCATTAATCAATAATAAAACTTGTACTGATACGTCTATTACCCATTTATATATATTGACTCACTTATACAAATCACAAAAAATGAGACACATATCTCAAGTAAAATTATATGAAGATTGTGTTAAAATTTGTGAAGGTTAGGTTGAGAAATTAGAAATATATGAGGATTCCAATGGTAATATAATGGCGAAAAATATGTGTGGAAAAATAAATAAATTATGGTGTTAATAATTAATAATGGTAATTTTGAATATTTATTATATTAGATTTTTTTTTTTAATTTTAATACGTACAAGATATTATTCTTCGTTATAAATATGTTTATTATATTTTTTTAATTTTTAAAAGTTGTTTTACCAAACACAATTATAGTACTTGTGCTTATTAAAAACTACTTTTAATGTGATTTTACCAAACGCAAGTGCTGTAGCTTTTAAAAAGTCGTCTTTTAAAAGACAGCTTTCATAAGCTACTCTTAAAAAGTAAAAGCTTTACCAAACCAAGCCTTATTCAAATTATACGGTGAACAATTCGAACTTTATACAATACTCTTCTGCCCATTCTTGATAGCTCATGAATATTTTTTAATAAATTTATTTAAATTATACTACAAAAAAATATTTTATTGTATGCAAAATAATTTAAAAATATTTTTTAAGCTATTTTTTTAAAATTATTTTGCATAGAATAAAATATTTTTTGTACTATAATTTAAATAAATTCATTAAAAAAATTTATTAGAATTTGTTACAAAAACGGAGTAATTCGAATCAACTTGATTCGAACTCCCTTCAAAGCACGTCTCCCTACTAATTCGAATTGATATAATTTGAACTCTAAGTTTATAATTCGTGACATATTGATTCGAATTACATACAAATCTAATTCAAATTGTATTGATTCGAATTACATTAATTTATTCTTTGATAGAATGATGTATCAGAATTTTATTTAACGAATTTAGGTAATTTTAAACTTCCCTTGGCTCATATACGTTTTTTACCCTAACTTTTAGTAGCTTAATTATTAGAATGAATATCAAAATTATATATAATTATGTGACACACCACACACGTGCATGAGTATGAATTTCAACAAATCTATTAACAATTTTGATCTTATTTATTTATGGCTAATTATTATGATTGATTAAAAATATAATTAGAATACGTGCATGAGTATGAATTTCAACAAATTTATTGACAATTTTGATATTATTTATTTATGGCTAATTATAATGATTGATTAAAAATATAATTAGAAGGATTCACAACTAATATAATTATTATTAAATAAATACTGATTTTTATATAATTAAAAAAATATTTTTTTAAATAAATTGAAAAAAAAGAGATATATTATGTATTGACACTAAAATATGCTACGTCAGTATTTTTTGCACTAAAATGCTACATTTTGTAGAATGATATAATAATTATATGAATTGAGTCATGTCGAATCTATTTTATTATATAAAACTCGAATTTTTACATTTAATGATGGAGTTGATATGGCATGCTCTTGAGGGGTTTTCGACTTATTTCATTTAATAA
>NC_029785.2:5091218-5094225 GCF_000816755.2 Arachis ipaensis
TATTATTTAATAATTTTAATAACATAATATATAACAGTTAAAAAAAAAGACAAAACAATAAATCTTTTAATGTAAAAATAGGAAAAAAAGAATAAATTTATTTAATAATTTTTTTAGGATATATATATATATTTCTTTTTTATAGATAATTATTGTAAGATATCAAAAATTAAACTCTAACAATAATTATTAAGAATAAATGATCATTATAAAAGTAATGTTAATTTAAATGATATACAAATAAATCATGTCAAGCATAACAACTTAAAAGGATTACTTATAAAAGAATATAGTTTATAATATTTAACCTTTTTACTATTTATTTCAAAAAAATCATAATTACTTAACGATATTTATTTTTTAAATTCACTATTTATACAATTTCACTTTTTTTTACAAAATTCTACTCGTAATGATAATTCTTTTAAAGTGTGTTTGTTTGAGGTGAAAATGGGAGGAAGGAAAAGAAAAGGAAAGAAATTGAAAGGAAAATAGTTATTTTCCCTTGTTTGGTTAAGGGGAGAAATGGGAGAGGAAAGAAAGTGGGATAGAAAAATATTGGTGGGACCCACCAATTTTCTTTCCCTCCAACAATGGAGAGAAAATGGAGAGAAAACTAATTCTCTCTCTCTCTCCTTCCAATATTATCCCTTTACTTTTTTTAATATATTTTATAATATAAGGGTAAAATTGTCTTTTTATACCATTTCTTTCCTTCTTATTTTCCTTTCATCCAAACACATTTAAAGAAAATAAAAATTTATTCAATTTCTTTCCTTTCCTTTCTTTCCTTTCTATTTCTTTCCTCTCTATTTCTTTCCTTCCAACCAAACATAGTCTTAATGATGTTAATGAGTTTGGAAAACTCTAAAATAACATTTGTGATGACTAAACATTATTAATCTAATTAAATGCAAAAATATTAATTCATATATGGTAATGAAAATTATTTTTGCTATGCAGGTTCTGTTTGAGCCGAATACAAAAGGGAATTATTGCAAACTAACCTTTAGCTTTGATGTTAATATGTTTATGTTGGCTGATTTATTTTAAATGGGCCAGTTTGATTTATTACTACAAGCTCAATATGCTTTTAAGAATTAAGCCTTGTTCAAAGTATGGCATCCTATATAGCTGATGTAAATTATGTTTAATTGGGCTAATTTTTATTAACATCAACATTAAGCCCATATTAAACCAAAGATCCAATGCTTGGTCCGAAACCCATCGAAAGAAAGCAAATTGGTTTCATACTTCCAACGGATTCTATTTCTTGTTAAGGGATGGATTTCAAAATTTAATTTGCTAGCATTGGAAATATAAATGAGAGAGAAAAGGTATGATTGACATGATTGATTGGTTTAAAGCAACACGCCACTCAGCAAGGGAAGTAAAAGCAACCTCATTTTAATTAATTTGTTCTATTTCAATTAATTGATTTTCTTCTAACTCCATCTTCTCTCTCATCTTTCTTTCTTCTCTTTCGGTCATTACCCAGCACCCATGGAAGCTACGCATAGCCACCGAAAAGAAGATGGTGCAAGCAACAAGACCATCACAATGATGGCAAGAAAAAGCAAATGAAAAGCATGCTGTGGCTAAGATCTTCTTTCACTTGTGGTAAGATTTTGTGAAGAGATCTTAGCTCCTCCATACCAAAAATGAAAGTGAAGATCTCGGTCAGAGAAGAAGAATCTTGGAAGGATGGCTTGTCTCTGATTTTGCTCAACCATCACAGGAAGTAGCAGCAGTGGCTACCTGATGCTAGAGGTAGAGATTAGAGCAAATTAAGCTATCATCATCATGAAGCATCAAGGGCCAGAAGTTCATCTTGGAGAGCAAGGCAAGGATGAAGGGCTCGGATTGATGAAGATTGATGACCAAGGAAGGACTAGAGGTAATTGCATGTTGGGTTTTGCATGGGTTATCTCTTCTCTCTCTTTGGCCGAACCGGTTCAAGTTGAAGAAGAAGAAGATTGGCTTGGTTTGTTTGGTTTCAACCTTGGAGGCTTCTCCCTATAAGTAAGGGTGAACAGTTAGGGTTGATTCAAGGAGTGAGAGTGCAAAAGCACATGGTTCTCATAGCTCTCTAAGCTGACAGATTTCTTCTCCTTCAATGTTCTCATTTTGTAATTTTTCTGTTTAATTTTGTCATGTCTTGAGTCTCATGGAAAAGGCAAATAGTGAGGTTTGTATGAAAAAGCCATAGAGCGAAAAAAGGCAGAGAGTGCAAAATTAAAAGAAAAAGCCATAGATGTCCTTAGAGTTCCTTTGTACATTTGTGTTGTGTTTCATGATTTTGTGGGAATCCCCTTGTAAGTTGGGTTAGCACTTTACAGTTGAAAGCTTGGCAGTGACCAAGTCAAGTTCAGTTTGGGATTAGATTCTGGACTTGTCCCAGATAGGAAGGGTAGTTCCTAGGGAGAATTGGTGTTTGTAATCAAGGATGATTATAGTGAAATTCCATCATTGTTGTGATGGAGACTGGATGTAGGCTACCTTGCACTTAGCAGCTAAACCAGGATATATCTTGGTGTAATTCTCTCTCTCTTCTACTCCATTTCTGTTTCTGCTGCCCAGGAGACAAAACTGAAAATATCTCGTGCTGACTAACGAGACAAAAAGAAAAGTCTCATGGTTGGGGATGAGACAAAAGAAAAAGTCTCGTGACTAGTTACGAGATAAAAAGACAAAACGTTTCCAGAAATAGTTTCAAAGGCCAGCAAGTATTGTCAAGCAAAAAGGAGGCTAAGATTCAACCCCCTTCTCTTAGCCATTGATTACCATTAGATGTAAATACATATAATTATATTTTTACTTTTTGATATAATCGATATATTATTAATAATTAATAGTAATTAATCCCTCATATTTTTAATTTAAGTATTTTGACGATAGTTTTTATTTATTGATGTTAATGGTTGATTTTTTTGAAAATAAAATGCATTATGATTTTAGGTTATTTCATAATTAACAATAATGCTTGATTATTTGATTTATTTCTTTT
>NC_029785.2:5095169-5096598 GCF_000816755.2 Arachis ipaensis
TAATTTATTTATTTATTAATATAATTGATTGAAAATATGAATGATACAAGAAAATAATTAGAAAATAGGAGAAGAAATTCTTTTGATTTTGAAGAATTGTCCTCTACCAATCATGATTGCTTCTTGTGTGTGTTCACTTGTTTCATAGAGATTTAACTATCCCACGCACATGATGATGATGAGAAGTTTCTTTTGTTGATCTTCCTAAATGTGTTCCCAATCTTAATCTTCAACTTGAACATTCTGATCCTCATCATCATAACAAATCATGACGACGCTTTCTATTAATAGAATCAATTTTGCTACGTTATTAACATTAATTTTGTCAATTTTTATCAATTCTTATTTATAACTATGTTTAATAAAAAATTTTTGTGAATGTGTCTAATAAAAATATTTTTTTATGGTTGTGTTTAATAAAAGTATTTTTATAGATATATTTTTTAGATATGTCTCTTTATATATATGTTTAAAATATAATAATTAATTATTGTTGACAATAAGTTGGCAGACTATGATGCACGAACATTGACACGGACACGGGACACAACACAACACGGGACACGCTAACACGTGAAATTTAAAATCTTACATGACACGGAGACATGCATACATATAAAATAAAAAGTATTTTTTAAATACATTTTAATAATATTTTGATATTTTATTGTTATTAAAATATAAATTAAAATTTTTAATTATCTTTAATGTCTTATTTTAATTATATCAAGTATTTAAATATTTTTTGTTTTAATAAATAATATATATATATATATATATATAAATATATATTATATCTAAATTTATTTTAAAAATATATGTTAAGAATAAGATTGGACACGCTGACACGTGATGGTATTTAGGCGTGTCTAGGCATGTCCGAAGAAGAATTTTTTATTTTTTATTAAGACACAGTTAGACACAATAGACACGCGTGTTGGACGAGTGTCCATGAGTGTCGTGTCCAAAATGTGTCTAATACACAGATACGGTAATTCAGCAAAATATCCGTACTTTATAGTTGGCAGATAATATATTGGTACCCTATATTTTTCCTAATAGGATCTGCTTTGTTTAACTATTTGTAGATTAAGAACTGGGCCCTTCTATACATTTTCTCTTCAGGTCTTCCTTAATCCTTATCCAACTTTGAGTAATAATCATTTACCCACCCATTTTCACGCACAAGATCAATTATGAGGCTACACAATATGCAATACAAAGCTTTAACAGTGTTGTTAAGTAATTAACTAAGCTTTATCAATTAACTCTGCTAAGTATAATGTAGGTCCTAACAAAAGGTCGATAATTGAGGCTACACAATACAAAGCTTTAACAGTGTTGTTAAGTAATTAACTAAGCTTTATCAATTAACTCTGCTAAGTATAATGTAGGTCCTAGGTCCTAACAGATAACAAAAAAAAAAAAA
>NC_029785.2:5100249-5104901 GCF_000816755.2 Arachis ipaensis
TTAAATTTTTGTATTAAAATTTTTAAATTAACTTTAAAAAAAAATATCTAACAATTGAGAAGACGGAGAACAATAACGCTAATTAAGTAGTAAAAATATTTAAAAAATAGATTAAGATATTAAGGTTCAACAAATGATTCCATAAATTAGTTTTTTATTATTGATTTCTATTACATAAATTAAAAAATAACAAAACTTAACGTTTTTAAACAATTTAAAAGATTAAAATATTNAATAAGAGAAATTTATATAAGAACTAATTTGATCAATTTTTAAAATTTTATAAATGAAAATAATTTTTGTGTATATTTTTAAGGACTAATTTCAGTAATTTGACTTTAAATAAATTTATGACATATCAGATTTTTTTTTTCTAAAAGAAAGAGCTCAACATTCAAAGTGGAGCATACATAGAATAAGATAAAAATGAACAACTACTCAGCTCTTATGTCATCTCCGGCATAGCCATCAACAACATGAGCTAGTTCCACACCATTCCGTAGCACAACGCAACGATTGTGTCGCACACTCTACAACTCCTGCTGTTTTGTTCTGGAAGATTACACCATTCTTCCGTAGCCAAATATTCCATATAACTGAAAAGAACCCAACTAACCAGTACTTGCGTACCTCCTTTCTCATAGGCATGGATCTCCAACTCTCAAAGTGATCTTTCAAGGTGCCAGGGGCTGTCCACACGTGACCAAATTCCATGATTCACACCACACCTGCCAAGAGAACTCACAAGCAACCAACAGGTGATGAACAGTTTCAACTGCTTTTTTACACAACACGCATATATTCTCATTCGGTTCCAGGATTCCCAACCTACTAAGCCAATCCTTTGTATTGACCTGGCCAATCAGAGCAAACCAAGTGAATAACTCAACTCGAGACGGAACTAAACCTCTCCAAATTTCTTTTGTGAATCTGTAACTCAGGATCTCCTCGTCCAGAGTCGCTTTCTGCAAGACCTTCACAAATGAGTTAGTAGTATAAACGCCTTCCTTATCAAATTTCCACACCACTCTGTCTTACACTTCTGCTATTAGTTTGACAGATTGCAAGAAGCAACTAATCCAAGGTTTCTGTTTCCCACTAGCGAAGCTCCCGCCTCCACTGAAAATGCCAAACCCACTCTATCCCATCCCAAAACCCACAATCCCTAATTGGTGATCCTTTTTGGCTTGAAATCAAGAAGAGTCTCGGATAAGAGTCCTTCAGCTTTCCTATTTTGAGCCATGTATCCTCCCAAAATCTGGTGGTCCTGCCATCCCCTACCTCAATAGCAAGGCCATCAATCATTTTCTGTCTTACTTGTTGCTCCTTTATTTGTAGTTGGCATATGTCTCTCCATGGACCCCCTCTCACTGGTAAAGTCTGAGTAGACAACAACTGATTTGGGTTCAGTCTATTGCATGAACACACAATCTTCTTCCACAACGGACAATCCTCCTTTGAGAAGCGCCACCACCATTTAAACAATAAAGTAGTATTACGTACCATTACGTCACCCACTCCCAGCCCTCCTAACTTCTTTGGTGCTTGGATCATCTCCCACTTCACGAGAGCCATGCCAGGTCGTCCGTCCTCCTTCCCCTAGAAGAACCTCCGCTGCAGATAAATGATTCTTCGTGCAACCGCATTTGGCATCTTATACAGACTCAGGTAATAAACTGGTAGACTGTTTATGACAGACTTGATGAGTACCAGTTTTCCAGCTTTACTTAGGACCTTCGCTTTCCATAAGCTGAGCTTCTCTTCCACCTTATCTATTATCGGCTTCCAAGTTTTTACTAACCGCGGATTTGCTCCTAGGCTAATACCAAGATACCTCACCGGTAGGGTTGCCTCCTGGCATCCAAGCAAGTGACACATCCGACTAGTCCACTCCTGGCTGCAATTCACTGGTATCAAGCTAGACTTTTCAAAGTTAATGCTCAGTCCCGACATAACCTCGAAACTCCTCATAAGCCTCTTATAATTTCTCACTGTCTCCTACTCTGGCGGACAGAATAATATTGTGTCATCCACAAATTGTAAGTGCGATAACTCAATATCATCCCTTCCTACCAACAGTGGGGATATTCGACCATTCCTCACTGCCTCACCGATCATTCTGTTGAGCACGTCCACCACCAAGACAAACAAGAACAGCGATAACGGGTCGCCTTGACGAAGTCCCCTCTCCATTTTGAAGGCTTTCGAAGGAGACCCATTAACCAGAATAGAGATGGATGCCGACCTTATACACTCCTTAACCCATGCCCTCCATGTACTGCCGATGCCCATCTTCTCTAAGACAGTATCAACAAAGCACCATTTAACTCTATCATAGGCCTTGTGGAAGTCCAATTTGATAATCGCCGATGCCTTTCTTTGTAGTTTTAGCCAATGCACAGTTTCGCATGCAATTAACGCGCCATCATGTATCTTTCTTCTTTTCACAAAGGCATTCTGGGATTCTCCAACTAACCCTGGCATGACACTTCTCATTCTTCGTGTCAGCAATTTAGAAATAACCTTATAAACACAACCAACCATGATGATTGGTCTAAGGTCTTTTATCTCCTTCGCTCCAACGAATTTCGGTGCCAACGCGATCCATGTGACATTGGAGTCTGCTGGTAGTCTTGCATGCTCAAAGAAGCTCATCACCGCTGTAGTGAATTCCGATCCAATCTCCCCCCAACACCTTTTAATAAAATTAATGTTGTACCCATCCTTCCCTGGTGCTTTCGAAGATTCACAGTCCCATACCGCATCTTTCACTTCCTCTGCTGATGGCATCATCTCTAAGGCTTCAACTTCCTCCCTCTCCAGTCTATTTACTAAACCATATCTAAAGCTCACTGTTGGGGAGGCTTCCTGGTAGTACAGGTGTTTATAGAAGTCTCGAATCGCCACCTTTATTCTTGCCTGATTCCTTATTAATCTCTCATTAATCACCAATGACTCTATTATGTTATTCCTTCTTCTTGCCGAAGCAATATTGTGAAAATATTTAGTATTCCTATCCATCTCTTCAGCATGCCGGGCCCTCGACATTTGCTTCCAGTGGACATCCTGTCTCACATACCACTTCTCACAGCATCTCGCTAACGTCCTTCTTCTTGACTCCACTTTACCATCATACGAACCACTACTCACCATATCATCCACCTTCTTTATCTCTTCTTCAAACTTCCTTATCCTCTTAGCTATATTCCCAAAGTGCTGCTTGTGCCATCTCCGAACTGGAACTGACAGCGCTTTCATCTTGTCTAGGAATTGTATATCACCTAACTCCCTCCACTCTTCCTTCACCATCCTTAGAAAGCCTTCATGCGTGAACCACGAGTCCAGGCTCCTAAAAGGTCTTGGGCCATCAAACGTTCTGCTCTCTTCCATAATCAACGGGCAGTGATATGATAATCCTCTTGGACCTCCCCTTAGTCGTGTCCCCGGGTACATCTCTAACCACCCCAAGGTAACAAGGCTCCTGTTTATTCGACTGCACGAGCTCCCCCTAAACCATGTATACCCCCGATAATTCAGCGGCAAGTCAACCAACTCCATATCATTTATCCAAGATCTAAAGTCCTCCACAGACGCTGATAGGGTAGTCGCTTCTTTCCTTTCTTCCAAATGCATAATTTCATTGAAATCACCCAAAAAACAGAATGGCACCTGACACAACCCTGCAATATAGCTCAAATTTTCCCACACTACTATCTTCTCTGATCTCACATGTGGTCCATATACCAGACAAATAGCACACTGAAAAATATCTTTTATCACAACCCCTTCTGCACACAACCATCTATCTCCTTTAGAGCAATTAGTCAATTTGAATACTGTTTCATCCCATATTAGCAATAAACCTCCTGAAGCCCCAACTGAACTTACAAACTCCCAACTAGCTCCATCTCTACCCTAAATACGCATAACATCAAACTTAGTCACCAGCTCCTTTTTTGTCTCTATCAACCCTAACATTTCTAATCTAAACTTATTTTTGAGATTCTTCAACATATTGAATTTTTCAGCACCACCTAAACCTCTAATATTCCAAGAGCTTATAATCATTTAACATTAATAGCACACACCTGGTTGCGAGATTTTGGCCGACTTCTTCGTATTTTCTCTTTTTTCTTTGCCTGTCGCCGCTTTAGGGCCATTGCCTCATTTTGCTTCTGCAGGATTACCATGATATCCTCCTCATCACTACACTGGGCACCGAATTCGACAGCTAATTTTCAAGCTTCTTTGTTCTCTGCCATCTCTTCTTCCCAGCTCCACCTTAGTTCCTCCCTGTGAGTCTCGTTTTCATCCTCCAAGCTAGCCTCAACCTCTGAACCTCGTCTGTACGGCTCTCATAAGCCTTCTCTTGGCCTCTGTCGTAATCCCATGTCCCATCTCCCATCAATCCATTCATATCTTGGCTTCTGCATCCTGCCCCCAACCTGAAAATGTCGATCCTTTGTCTGTGCAATACGGTGTATTACAGCAGTAGCCCCCGCTCCATGACCATGATCTACTATATCTGCTGCCACCTCCATCTTCGCATTTTGAGCCCTTCCCTCAACCTCTTTGTTAAGGACCGTTCCACTTCTCCCATGGCCAGGATCGTTTTCCCGAGTCGTGACGCCTGCCCCCATCATCTTCCTTCA
>NC_029785.2:5105062-5106734 GCF_000816755.2 Arachis ipaensis
GTCGAGGAGCTTCAGCCGCCACAACCGCGCAACGCCGCCCGCTTCCTTTTGCATCAGCCCGCGTTACATCTCCTGCGCCGCTTTGTCTTGAGATTGCCAATAGTGGACTGCCCTCAGCCCCTGCTTGCAACCCTTTCCGGGTCATGGACACAAGTTCAGAACCAAACCGGCTAGAGATCCAAGGGGATCCACCCTGCTCAAGGCCCAAATCCAACTCTCTAGACTGGGCCATCTTACCTTTCTTATTGGGCTTTGTTGCTCCCAGCCCAATATTTTTACTTGTAGCCTCATCAATTTTGTTACCACAATGCTCCCCGTACTCACATGTTACCGTTTTGTCCGAGTCAATATCCTCATGATTCTCTAACGATCCCTGAGGATCTTCCTTTTCATTAAATGCCTGATAATTAGCCACACTATAATGTGAATTCAAATTCTGATTGTTCCATTCATTCAAATATACGAGTGATTCTACAAAATTACCCTTGTCAAATTCATCATTCCTGCACCTCACTGGCATGAGCTCAGCCGCCAGATCCCGGTCACCAAGTAGCCTTCCGCCACCATAATTCATCCCTTTGCCATTTTCCTCATGTTCCGTCTCTTCAGCATGTACTGCTTGTCCGTCCCCTAACTCCTGGTAGCTCTCCCGGAAACACTCCTCCCGGTATACCTCTCCTCCCACTTCTCTTACGAGGACATCAAATTCGCTTGTACCTATTGTAATGTGAACCCAGTTGTTAATCATATCAAAAGCACACGTATCAATCAGAACTTGACCCATGCTGAATGAACTACACGACTCCGTTAAGTTATCAATCTTAACCACCTCTCCCCATTGCTCTCCTATCCTGCGAAAGGAGTCTCGTGACCATGCATGCAATGGAACTCCATAACATTCCAACCAAACTCTTCTAGACTCACTTTTTTCCGTCTCATGCCATCTCCATACCATATGAAAAAGCCTTAATAAATCATTCATTCAAAAAGTATATGCTTCTTCAGCGCTCAGCACAGTGTCAAAGGTTATCATAGCTTTGTAAGCTCCCAGTTTCCTTACTTGTGTTTCTCCCGGCCATTCCCTGAGAATCTTTTTTTGGAGGGCGTTGAACTTGATCGCCTTCTTCGTACCACCGACGAGACTTCTTTGTAATCAGACAACGTTCTCATCCGATATCGGAACTTCTATTTTCTTCGACCTACTGTTGTATTGTGATTCCTTGTTAAGTGAACCACTCGGCTTCGTTGCCTCTCTTACCTCAGCTGCTCTTACAATTGTATTCGTTGGATCACTTCTTCCTGCGCCGTGTCTTGCAGTTTCAGTAACCTCCTTGCCGTTCTTGTTCTTGCCATTCCTAAATTGCATTACACCTTCCTTTCTATATTTCGCTTCTCCTACAAATAGTCTTTTGCCTCTTAGAACCCACCTGTTCATATCCGTAAAGCCTTCAATGCTCCTCCTTTTGTTGTATACCGTATGAAAGCAAATAGGTAGATTCTGCCATTTTTAGTCTTTCGCGACAGATATATATCGATGATTCTGCCTGTCCATTTGAACATGTTGAAGAGCTCCCGCTTTGAGATATCTTCCGGTAGATTGTCGACAAAAACCGAGAAGGAATCAAGTTCTAACCGTTGAAACTCTTCTTTATTCAAAACTCTAGGATCTTTG
>NC_029785.2:5106823-5108030 GCF_000816755.2 Arachis ipaensis
ATTCTAATTTTTTAAATTTTAAAATTTGAAATTAAATAATTAATTAATTATTTAATTTTTAATTTTAAAATTTAAAAAATTAGGATTAACATTTAACCGCATTAATACTACACACCATAACCTTCGATACACGCACAAAACTCGTCATCATCATTCTTCGGTCCTCACCTCGCGCTGCTGCACCTCCTGGCCAGCCGCGGCCCCCTACCGCCGACACCGACAAAGCCTCCTGCTGTAAAGTTTAAGATGGTCTTTTTAGTAGGTATAAGGATGGTTACCTACCACCGTTGTAATGTTTAGAATAAACATTTTAGTAAGTATGCAAATGGTTAATTTATTAAAAATGTAGATGATTATTTTTATCCTTTAGTGTATGATTATTTTTACTAGAGGGTGAGCCATGTCAATGACTGTGTGTGACAAGTCAAGCGCGATGAGGAGTCCGATCCGACGACGCCGTTGAATATCCTTGTTGACGAACCATTGACAGTGAGGAGAATCTGGCGGCGACGGGCCCATAACAATGCCGTGAGGAGGAGATGCGATGCCGTTGGGGGGTTCTGGCCGAACCAGCGACAAATGACAAAGCTTGGTCGCGAGATTGGTGTCGGACGGGGTGGAGAGCAACGTCCGGTTGGGGATGGTTAGCGAAGCAGCGACCGCGTCCACGAGCTCAGCAGCGAGGAGGATTTCGGTATGAAAAAAAAGCGATGCCGCACCTGGACTGGTGATAATAGCGTCCGATGATGAGGAGAGAACAACGATGTGAGGGCTACTTGGGGTAGGAGACCGCGCTGGTAGTGTTTTGAGAGAGGGAGAAGATGGTTAAAATTTTAAAATGGGGGAAAATTTTATTAAAATCAAAATCCCAAATATAATGGAATTTTTACATCTTATTTTAAACGATAGGATCTTCAACTAAACTTTCTTTTTCATATATATAAAATATATAATTGCATGTATTGTAAAGATCAGACTTGTTTCATTGCTGGTGGATGGCAATTGCAACCGCAACCTCCATCAATGCATTCCTTTGTGCAGGGCCTTGGAAATCGGGGACAAAACAAATATTGGCAATCTCGATCCCTCACACATGAATTACTTCTCTCAACCATGCCTGACAAGATTAAGATTTTAGTTACAAACAAATCATAATACATACAAATAAATTACATTCTTATAGTATAATTTGTAACATATGCTACCT
>NC_029785.2:5108553-5123232 GCF_000816755.2 Arachis ipaensis
GTCTTTAAAATTTTTTACTTTAAGTACTTCTAAAAGTATTCTATATTTTAAAAAATGCGAGGACAAATACAAAATGAGGAGTTTGATAAGTACCTTTTTAAAAAATTTTCACTAAACCAAATCAAAATCAATTTCTAAAAAATTTTTAGTCAAATATTTTAGTGTTTAACAAATTATAATTGCCAAATCATTCTTCAAATTTTTATTTCGTTAGATAAATAATCAAAGTTCATATCAAATTGTTCATTTATATAGAGACAAATATAAGAATTTTAAATTTTTTTAAAACTGTTATATTTTAATAAATAACGATAAAGACTAATAATCTATTTAACATTTTACTAAAATTTGAAACAAAGTTAATATATTTAACAAAATAAAAAAAATTAAAAACTCATTTAACAATTAAAATTTGTTAAAAATCGAATTGTCTGACTAAAAATTATTCGGACATTGAGTAGTAATATTACTCTATATTATAAATGATACTTATTTTTAGCGGAGGAACTAATAGAAAAATAGTGTGAAAAAAAAAGTTTTTCAGCCCTGCCGAACTATTAATTAATATCAATTTTTGAAGCAATATGTATAATATTTTAATTTCAAGCATAAATCAGAGAGACACATAGAAACACTGAAGAAAGAAAGAAAGCAAGCAAGCGAAAGAGAGAGTGTGAGAGTGTACCAGATTCCCCAGATTCAGAGACTACGATAAATAAGAGAAGCAAGTAAGGAAGTAACAAGGAAGCTTTTGCCATTTTGAAAGTAATTTTGAGAAGTTTTTGTTTTAATTTGCCTATGGCATGGTAGAATGAATATAAAGCTTGAGTGCATATGTTTATAAGGAAAACTGCATTGATTTTCATTACAGCAAATGATGCTATATCGTGGAAGGCATAGTCATTAATTATTTTTCTTTGTGGTGGATTAATTAATGAGTAATGTTATATATTTAAGTTTTTTTTATGAACAAAGTTGAATCAAGTTAAATAATAAAGTTTAGAATAATATTATTTATAATTAATTTTTATTAATATTAAATTAACTTGATTACATCTTAAGGAGATTATTTCGATAAAGATATTGAAAATATCTTTTTTTAAAACGTTTATATGTGTTATGATATTATTGGATATCTTTGTTAAATCGGCTAATAATTTATTTTTTAATAAACTATAATAAAATCGGTTTATTATAGCAACAATAATAAACTCAGTTGTCCGCACTATAATTATTAGACCCGATTTGATTCGACCAATTTACACAATCTAAAGCGAATCATGTTTAAATTTTTTGATAAAAAAACAAATATATTCCTAATTTTGTTTTAGAAAAAAAAAACTATGATCAAGTGGGTTATGTAAATTGATCGGTTTGACTTGATCTGATAACAATTAGATTTATTGTTGTTGTTATAAAAAATTTGGGTTTTTTCTATTTTTTTTAAAAAAATTAAAAATAATCAATTCATTAATACGTCTAATAATAGTACGACATATAAGTGTCTTTACAAAAAGACGTTTTATACGTCTTTATAAGAGCATCCTCTGTATCTTAATTCCCAGACATTTGATACGTTATCCAAATGACCGTACTTAAAAATTAATTTTTAATTTCGTAATTAATTTTTGAAAAAATTACACTCCTCTCTCCTCTATTTTATAAATATACATTCTCCTCTCTTCTAATTTTTAAAAAACTCCTCTTTAATCCATTTAAATTTTTTTTTGTTAACTAATATTAACTTTATCCATTTTTTAAGAAAAAATAAATTATTTTTTAAAAAAATACCCATTAGTAAAAATTTTATTTTTTATCATTAAATTTTACTTACCAAAATACCCTTTTAATAAATTATTTTTTAAAAAAATTTAATAATTATATCATTTTTTTCTAAAATACCCTTCAATAATTTTTTAATTATTAAATGGTGATTTTACTAAAATTTTTGTTAATGGGTATTTTTTAAAAAAATTTAATAATTATATCATTTTTTTCTAAAATACCCTTCAATAATTTTTTAATTATTAAATGGTGATTTTACTAAAATTTTTGTTAATGGGTATTTTTTAAAAAAATTTAATAATTATATCATTTTTTTCTAAAATACCCTTCAATAATTTTTTAATTATTAAATGGTGATTTTACTAAAATTTTTGTTAATGGGTATTTTTTAAAAAAAAATATTTTTTTTTCTTAAAAAATAAATAAAGTTAATATTAGTTAACACAAAAAATTTAAAATAGATTAAAGATGAGATTTTTTAAAAGTTAGAATAGAGAAAAATATACATTTATAAAATAGAAGATAATAGAATATTATTTTAACATCTCACAGAAAAGAAAAGTAGAATTTTCTCTTAATTTTTTTATAAGAGACATTTAGCCTTATTTAAATAGATATTACATGCAACCGACTTTTATGAAAAGAATCAAACATAAGATACACTTATCCTCATTTAGATAGATATATTTGGAAAACATTAAAAATGTAATCAACTAGATATTTTATTTTAGATAATGTCTAATTTATTCTTTGACATTTTAAGCATTTTTCAAAATAGTCTATAACACTAAGAAATTATCAAATGATTCCGGAATTTATTAATTTTTTAATTCAACTGCTATGATCAGAATATTAATAGTTATGATGTATAAATACTGACACGAACATAAGATATAATAGAACATAATACAAATACGCAGAAACACAATTTTAAAAATCTTACAAGACATTTATTTAAAATATAAAATATTTTTTAAATAAATTATAATGATATTTTGTTAATTTATTAATATTAAAATATAAATTAATTTTTATTTATTTTTAATATTTTTTATTATATAAAATATTTAAAATATTTTTTATTTTAATAATTAATAATATATATTATTTTTAAATTTATTTTAAGAATATATGTTAAAAATAAAACTGGACACGCTGACACGTGATAATATTTATGTGTGTCCAAACCTGTTCGGAGAATAATTTTTTACTTTTTATTAAGACACGGTTGAATAAAACTGATATTAAATGTATCCAAATGTATTTAAAAAAATTTTTTATTTTTTATTAGGATACGAGTAGACACAAAAGACACCCATATCTCTTTTTCATCTCACCTCTTTTAAATCATTTGAGTTAGTCTTGGAAACATAAAAATATTAATGTAGAAAAGGTTACTGGAAATGCTCAACCTCAAAACATGTCTTGCATAGAACATGTGTAAATGTGTAATGTATAAGGCTATAAGCATTGAAGACTCATAATTGACTAATAACGCGGATTTTTTAATAATAAGAAAGATAAGCAGTTTCAAATAATAGAAAAAATTAAATCAAACTCTTAACAATGGAATATTTCAAATAATAAAAAAGATAGACAATTTTAAATAATAAGGAAAATAAATAGTCCATTTTAAATAATAGAGAAGATAGACTGTGCATTTAAAATAAACACATTAATATGTTTACTTTTCTAACCGTTAAAATAAATGAAAACATACATCAGTGCACGGTTAAATTGTCCACTATTAATAACATGGTTATCTTTTTTTTTAACTACCTATTATTAATATTATTGCTTCTTTCATTCACTTACTTTCATCTTTTGACAATTTTTTTATGAGATAAGTCTTAAAGTGGTCTCTAAAGTTGCACTTGAGTCTCATAGTAGTCCTTTAACTTAAAAGTTACCCATATTCATCCCTGAAGTTGCACTCTGGGACTCAGATTCGTTTTTCCGACACATTCCGTCCATCTGGCACCACCGGAAAGTTGATTTGGACTTCTCCGTGACACGTTGGCCAGATAACGGCTAGCTGACGTGGATTAGTAAACTTTTATGGTGCAATTTAGTCCCTAAATCAAAATTAAAAATTTTAATCCCCAAATTTAATCATCGTTCTCTTCTCTATAGTGATCCCTCTTTTCTCTACAGCCATAAATCTTCATATCCCAAATTCACAAGATTTTTTTTTGTTTATTTTTAGTTGAAGTATCTTATAACAATAAGAACAATTAGAGTCTTCTTAACAACTATTATTTGAACAAATTTAACTGTTTTTATCCTTTTTTTCTGTACGAAAGATGATGAGATTATAACATAAAAAAAGTTATGTGATATATATAATTAAAGAAATAATGCAAAGTTTAGTTTCTAAAATCAAATCGTGAACGTTCATAAAAATTTGTTGACTTTTAAAAATGATTAAATTGATTCCTAAATTCATAAATTGTGAATCTCATCTCTAATGCTAATATAAAATATTAAAATATCAGCATAACATTTGCAAATAAAAATATGATATGATTAATATTTTAATATGATCAAATTAGTGTCTTAAATTAGTTAATTATATTTATTTTGCTTAATTAGTTTTTTATTAATTAGAGACTAAAATAATAAATATTAAATTAGGTAAATTTTTGCTATTTTTTTGTTTTTCTAATGTTATCCTTAATTAATTTGAAATACCTATTTAGTTATAATAAAATTTTAGATACGTCATTTTAATGGAGATGTCATACGATTTGAAATGCCATAATATAACACTTTATATTAATACTATGTGAATGACAGTTAAATTATGATGATGCATGATTATTTTGGAACAGGATTCGAAAGAAAATGTAATGTAGTATATAATAATAACAATGTAACTTTTTAATTCCGTAAATATAAGAGATAGATTTTTGTAAAATCATATAAAAATACAAAATTGAATTTTGTAAAACATTTTAATTAAACTAGAGTTGAATGAGTGCATATAATATGTGACTTTTAATTAACAAAACATATGCGTGTTTTTAATGAAGTTGTAATTTGTAGTCTCTTTCACATCTATACAGAGAAGAGAAGAAAAGAAAAGTGAGGGATTACTACTATAGAGAAGAGAATAATAATTAAATTTGGGGATTAAAATTTTTAATTTTGATTTAGGGACCAAATTGTGATAAAAGTTTACTAATCCACGTCAGCTAGCCGTTACCTGACCAGCTTGTCACGAAAGAGTCCAGATCAGCTTTCCGATAGTGCCAGGTGGATAGAATGTGCTTGAAGGACAATTCTGAGTTTCAGAGTTCAATTTCAGGGACGAATATGAGTAACTATTAAGTTTAGAGACTACTATGAGACTTGAGTGCAACTTCAGGAACCACTTTGAGGCTTATCTTGTTTTTTGATTGGTTAGATAATTCCCATTAAGAATCAATCCCTGTTCGAAAAAAAGATGACCGTGTTAAATGGACAGTTCATCTTTTCTGTTATTTTGAAACATACCATATTTAAGAATTTGGTCTAATTTAGATTTTTTAATATTTTTTTATTATTTTTAAAAATTATATTTAATTATTTATAGCCTTGCCTAGTTCAGTTCCTCCTCACTAATCTATTAACTCAGATCCCCAATCTACAGATTTGGCCTATTAAGTCAGCAATTCACATGCTAACACCACTAATTTCATCAACCCTTCAAGACCTGCAGCTGTCTCCACACTCTTTGCACCATCTAACACTCATTCCATGACTACCCGTGCCAAGAACGGCATCACCAAACCTAAACTCTTCAATTCTGAACTACACTCATTCCCTTTACCCAAAACAGCCAAAGAAACCATGACAATACCACATTGGCGACAAGCAATGGAAGACGAATATGCAGCATTGATAAAGAACAGTACCTGGCAGCTCACCGCTCTGCCTCCGAACAGACGTGCAATTGGTAGCAAATGGGTGTTTCGTGTTAAACAGAATCCAGATGGTTCCATCAACAAATTTAAAGCCCGGCTTGTTGCTCAGGGCTTCAATCAAAGGCCAGGCATAGACTTCAAGGAGACCTTTAGCCCTGTTGTCAAGCCAGCCACTATTCGGGTTATTCTCACTCTAGCATTGCAAAATCACTGGCCCCTAACTCAACTTGATGTGAATAATGCATTCTTGAATGGGAGCCTGCAAGAAGAAGTATATATGAGATAGCCGCAAGGCTTTGAAATTGGTGGCTCGGAAATTATGTGCAAACTAACTAGGTCGCTTTATGGTCTAAAGCATGCACCCAGATCCTGGTTTAATACTCTAAGGGCAGCACTATACACTCTGGGATTCTCCTTTACTAAATCAGATGTCTCCCTGTTCTTCAAACACACCAGTAAAGCCACAGTGTTCCTCCTTGTGTATGTGGACGATATTATCGTCACTGGAACTTCAAAAGAGGCTATTGCCAAATTAGTGCAACAACTTCACTCCAAGTTCTCACTTAGAGATATGGGAGAATTAAAGTATTTTTTGGGCATTGAAGTCACTCGAACATCTTGTGGGGGCCTACTACTGTCCCAGACGAAGTACATTAATGATTTGCTAAAGAAGGCTAACATGGGAGACTCTAAGGCTGCTGCTACCCCTATGACTTCTAACTTGAAGTTGACATCCACAGATGGTGTGCCATTTGAGCATGTGAGCCTGTACAGATCTGTTGTTGGAAGCCTCCAATACCTCACTGTCACCAAGCCTGAAATTGCGTTCTGTGTCAACAAAGTCTGCCAATTTATGCAAACTCCACTGGACAAGCATTGGAAGGCGGTAAAGCGTATCCTCAGGTATCTGCAAGGCACGAGGACCATGGGGCTTCATCTGCGCAAACCTACTGAATTGATCCTTACAGGATATACTGACTCTGATTGGGCCTCAGACATTGAGGATCGCAAATCCACTGCTGGCTATTGTGTCATGTTTGGGCCGAACCCTGTTTCTTGGTGCTCAAAGAAGCAGGCTGCAGTATCTCGTTCCAGCACAGAGGCTGAGTACCGTGGCATTGCCAATGTGGTAGCCGAGCTGCTCTGGATTCGAAATCTACTTGGTGAAATTCACATTCTTGTACCTACCCCCAAAGTGTATTGTGACAATACAGGTGCTGTGTTAATGTCTGCAAATCCTATGCTTCATTCTCGCTCAAAGCATTTTGAGATTGATCTCCATTTGGTGCGAGACCATGTAGCCAAAGGGCGAGTCCAGATTCATCATATCCCTGGAGATGCTCAAATTGCCGATGTCATGACTAAGGCAGTAAGCTCCTCAAGCCATCATTCTTTATACAAAAAAAAATTATAAGTCTTTATAAAATAAAATAAAAAATATATAAGATAAATAACATATATGTAATTCAAATATGACAGGATAATAGAATAGAATAACGGAAGTTTGTTAGAGTCACTTAGCAATTAGTTAGCAACTAATTAGTGGTAACAGGTGCAGCAAGTCACGTATCTCAACATATGTATTTAAACTCCTATCAGCTGTAGCTGCTACACAATAATCACATTCTCATTCTCTTATTCATTCATCTAAGCTTCATCTCTCTCTCTCTCTCTCTCTCAACACTCTGAGTTATCGATACCATTTCATGGTATCAGAGTTTTAGGGTTCAATGGTAGAAACGTCTCAAGCCATGGCTATTCCACCACCAGTAAGTGGAAGTATTGCAATAAATCAACCAGCAACAGTGGTGCACAATTTTTCAATTCCGATTTCAATCAAGTTAGATGAGGAAAACTATTTTTCTTGGAAGGATCAAGCTGAAGCCTCCATCGAAGCTCATGAGCTTGTGGATTTCATCAATGGAGTGAATGTTCCAACACAATTTCGATCAGAAGAAGATAAAAGAAATGGCATAGTAACTGCAGAATTCAAGATCTGGAAGAGACAAGATTCTTTCTTGAAAACCTGGCTCCTAGCCTCAATGACTCTGTCATTTGCAGCAAGAATGGTAGGATGTACAACCTCTCATCAGATCTGGCAGAGACTTCAGGGCTTTTTCACTGCACAAATGAAAGCCAAGGTCAGGCAATTGAGAGCAAAGCTCAGCAACACAAAGAAAGAAGGTACAATGGCAAATTACTTATTAGAAATAAAGAAAACTGTGGATGCATTAGTGTCAGTAGGAGCTCAAATTGATGAATCAGCACATGTTGAAGCCATTCTTGAAGGCCTCTCTGAAGAATATAGCTCCTTTATCACATCAATCAACACTAGAGACACGCCTCTTCAAATTGGAGCGTTAGAAGCAATGCTGATGGCACAAGAAGAATGGTTAGAGAAATTTAAGAAACCAAAACCAATGATGGCAAATGTTGCACAGTTTCATCCGTCTCAACAGCGCAGATACAATTCTGAATCTACCTATGGTGATAGAGAAGGATATAGGAATTTTTCAAGCAATAGAGGCAGTTTCTTGCAAAGAGGACGAGGAAATGGAAGAATGAACTATGGTCGAGCAAATCCGCGACGAGGAAGAGGAAACTATGGTAGCTATGGAAGAAATTATGATAGAATAGTCTGTCAAGTGTGCGACAAGGCAGGTCACAGTGCTCGTGATTGCTGGTATAGATACAATAATCAGAACAGTAGTGGAGGTGGAAGCACTCAGTCAACTGGCAGAACTAGTGCTAATATTGCTACGAGCAACATTCCTCTAGATCAAGCAACAGTTTATGATCCAAATTGGTACCCAAATTCTGACGCAACACACCACATGACTCCTGACAGAAGCAACTTCTCTGAATTTACAGGCTACAATGGGAATGAGCAAGTAATTGTGGGTGATGGTAATGCCTTACAAATATCTAATGTTGGAAGTTCCGTTTTAAAACCATTTTCTTCAAAGCACGTTTTTATGCTAAACAAATTGCTACACGTTCCTGAACTCACGAAGAATCTTTTAAGTGTTCATCAATTCGTTTGTGATAATAATGTATGGCTTGAATTTCATCCTAACAAGTGTTTGGTGAAATGTCAGGATTCCAAGAGACGCTCCTCCAAGGAACTGTTAGATCACAAATTTATTCTGTCTTCCTTGCTTTTAAAAAAATGGTGGAACTCCAATTAGGTACTAGGATAAAAGCATTACAATCTGATAATGCAAAAGAATTTTTGTGTTTATCTAACTACTTGAGGTCTGAAGGAATTGTGCATAGGTTCTCTTGTCCACACTTCTCAAAATATTATGATTTCACAAGTTATAATATGCGATATTAGTTATTGTTATATATATGAAAAATGTACTCATTTAGAGTTTATCCATTTATCTTCGATTAATATTGTTATAACAAGGATACATGTGACTTTATGAGAATGATATAACTTAGACTTTGGTTATCTGAATATTTACTGAGTGGTTGAAATAGCTCCATGTAACGAACCAACGAATGCTAGCAATAGTAGGAATGATGAAAAAATCAACCGAAACGAATATTCGTGGGAATTACTTATGATTTAAGACTTGATGGGACTCGTAAAATCCTCACAACACATCCACATGAAATGGATGGAGACAGAGACATAAGTACCATTCCCATGAGACCCGTTAAATCCACGTGAATATAAAATTACTAATTTATATATACATAAATCTATTTTTTAAATTTTTTAATCCTATTTTTTGAAATGTTATTTATTATAATGAATATGTTATGACTTGTGTTGAATTATATTGAATTAATTATTTTATAATTATTATATTATATCTTTTTTATTAAATTTTTTCAAAATTTTTTAAAGAATATCTATAGACACTCAAGGGGATTCGCACTCTTTAAGGAGATAATTAAGCGCGGACTTGTAAAGACGTAAAGGGAATAGGGGCATTTTTTTAAAAATGGGAGTGAGGGATAGGAAAGGGGCTCCTCACGCTCCATTAAGTACCCATTTTTATACCTAATTAGTAACTGAGATTTAATCTAAGCCGATTTGAGACAGGACATGTAGATGAATAGACTTCATCTGTATTGGGCTTTAAGGAAAGGGGTTCGTCACGCTCTCTTAAGTACCCATTACTATAGCTAACTAGCAATTGAGATCCAATCTGAGCCAATTTGAGATGGGACACGTAAACTTCATCTGCATTGGACTTTAAGGTAATGAATCTAAGTTGGATTTGAGACCTTAACAATAGACTTAGGTTGATCTTTCTTACTTTGAGATCTTACTGGTCCAAGTATATTTTGGATTAATATTTTGAGTTATTGTTGTATAAACACTATATTATTAAATATTATAATATTTAGTATATAAAAAAAGTTAGATATATTTACAAAAAAATTTAAGGTAATTAATCTAAGTTGGATTTGAGACCTTAACAATAGACTTAGGTTGATCTTTCTTACTTTGAGATCTTACTGGTCCAAGTATATTTTAGATATATATTAAAATTTTTGTTATTGAAATTAAAAAAAGATGAGTTGTTAACTAATTCTGAATTCAAATTTAAATTTGAGTAAGAAAATAAAAAATTATTTTGAATTTTATGTCATTAACCAAAATTAATTTCAAGATAAAAAATTACTTTGTACATGTAAGATAGTGTGATCATTTGTTATTTTTTTAATGGCAAATATTGTCAAATAAACAGTGTAAGAAATTGGAAGAAAATGTACTTACCATTTTAGAAAATACTAATTTATTTTCCAATAGAATAAAGAGTAATGCGACATATTCACGTCTTTTTATGAATCAAGTTTAACCAAATTAAACAATAAGACTTGAAATAATGCTAGCCATAACTAATTTTTGTGATGTTTGACAAACTTGGTTAGACTAGGTTAACAAAAGATTTGGATTTGTAGCATTATTCTAGAATAAGTTATATATTGAATAACAAAAGTTATTATTGGTTTTTCTTCACACTAACTAATACTCAACGATAGTGTTCCGGTAATGTTACCAAGAAATATTAATCAATCTAATAATTTTTGTAATGACGTAAGTCTATAAATTTGAAAACTTGAAAATCATGTCATAAAATGTGAAATTTTAACATATAACAATGGTGATTATAATGTTTTGACTTAAAAAATAAATATGATATCAACAAATAAAATTGTCGTAGGTAAATTTTAACAAAGACAAATCTCCATAAGTATTGCTATCAATGAGAAATTATTCTACTTTAAGGACAAATACTATTATTTTTACGGCATTTCCTAACTTGGCAAATTAATGATTAATATTGATGCTCCATTTATTAAGGATTTGTCACTAGCTAATAGATTGCAATACACAAGACGAGATTCATACTCTTATATTTACTCAAACATGACCACTTAACCAATTCAAATTAATTAAGATAAATGTTAATTATTTTTAATATTTTTAAATTATATATATATATATATATCGTTTAATTAGAATTAGTAAAAAGATAACTTGAGAGTTTTCAAATCTCAAAACAAAGAATTTGTTCTTAAAATTTCTTGAGGATTCAATGTGAGTACTTAATTTTGACCTTCTTTCTTTGAGTATCAATCACATGATGAGACAATAACACTGCAATATTAAAAAGCGTACTACTATTACTAACAAATTAAACAATAAATAGTGTTCTTAACAGCATAAATACTATTTTTCTTAATCCATTTACCAAATAATCTTTCCCTCAAAATTGCACACAATTCACAGCACAGTACCTGAACTTGTTCAAATCATTCCATTAATTGCATGATCCTTAGTAAACAAGTCATGCACTTACATCACCAACAATTGCATAAGAAAATATAGTTCTATGCTCAAAGTCTCAACTCCAACGGTTCTAATATGATATCTCAGGAAGTACATACAAAACAGTTTTAGACAGATTAAAATATCTCACTCTTACACCTTCATCATCTTTTCTTAAAACCATACTTCTTGCGTTCATAGAATAAATCGGTTTTGGCACTCCCTAAATTAACAATTTTGGGGCAGCCATCCCTATCTTTCTCCTGCTGTGTGCATTCCTTGCAGTAGTAAGCATCAGATATTCCCACCCCTCCACATATGACGCAGCGGCCCTGAAATGAGCCATAGTTGCATTCGTCACAAACCCGGACAAGTGTACAAGGACGCACGTAAGAGTCGCAAATCACACACTTGCCATCGCATTTCTCACAAAGTCGTCCAATGGCAATTCCTGGCTGCTTTCGGCACATAATCAAATCAGGATGATGCTTGGCCATATTCTCAACACCCTGCTAGATGGCGAGTATATAGATAACCTCTAACCAAACTGCAATTTGAATAACATGAAAGGAGCTCAGTAAAATACTATTAACACTTGCAAAACAAGGTAAAATACCAAATCTACAAGCAAAATATTGGGATAGCTTCATTGTTTAGATGAGTAAATTAGCAATTTCTGATCAAATGCCAACAAAGTATGCAAAATGCATTAGGCAATAAAATCGTGAACCTATTCAAGTCATAGGCTCAAATGGTTTCTTCCTTAGACTGGATACAACAAGGTCTTGTAAGTGGAAAATGCATAATGAGAATAGTCAACAATCACAATAGATAACTGATTACCAGAAACGAATATATATACATATATAAAACTTCCATTTTATCTAGCTGACATCCCGGAAAAATAAAGTGACAGGTCAAGTATCCATTAGTATTACTATTAAACGAATTGCCTGTACATCGCTGGAAGTAACAAATATACCAGCTCAATTATTTATAGACACCACAGTATACAACTTTGCAACATAATCATTAGATTAATATCACAAGAACATATGAAGTGCAAGGAGTCAGAACTAATGTCTCAGGCTGAGAGCCTGAGAAGCATTAATACCAAACTACTTAGTTTTGTTTCACAATAAAATATTTATGCAAAACAATGGCTTATTATTAAACCATATATATAACACAGGTCAAATCCTATATGAAACAAAAGTAGAATCAGAATAATGATGGATACAGCATTAAGTAGTTCAATCTATGGTTTGAATTTGACATCATAATAGTAAATTAGTAACCCGAAGAGTGGTGGGGAGTGGCCAGTCCCGAAAATGCTATATCAAGAAAGCAGATAGTAGGATGGCCACTATTTCAACAAATATAGATAAAATATTATCAATTTAGATACCGCATATACAAATTCTGGGAGAGAAAGAACATCATCCATGATCACACACATTCAATTAAATTGAAAATAATAGACATAGTCTACACTCTAAACTCTACTGTCCAAAGGCTAAACATGTGTCACAATCAATTAAATTGATAAATAACATCATTAAAGTAAAAGTTAAAAAGCTATGCTATATGACCAACAACATTTTATCATGTTTGCCTGATTGTTTGGTCACCATTCTAAATCCTAAGTCCTAACTTCTAAGCCTTAAACTCTAAATCTTAAATTTTAATAATATAAAAATAAAGTGTTGGCCAAATGCTAGCTAATATTAATAAAAAGGATTGGTCCCTAACATTTCTCAAATTTAAATATCATCACAAGAGGATTAAGCAAAAATAAACAAAATCGCATTGAACTTAAGTTCTCTACAACCCAAATCTAAAACATTCAAATTCATAAATCCGGATCATCATCTATCATTATTGTGATTGAAATGATGATGTTGCCATGGTTGATATTATAAACTGAATAAATTCTCTAAGCCATGAGCCCATGATAACAACAAAGAAAACCCAAACATATTTTCAAAAATAAGTCCTAATACAGCGTAATTACTCTAAAGCCCCCTTAATACTGAAAATCACCGTTAAACCAGTACACACCACTAACAGCTGCAACACCGAAAAAACCCGAACCTATACAATTTTCACTTTGTTTCAACGATATCCATTCTGTAAAAGCATCAAATTCGAATTTTCTTTCTTTATTCATTTAAATTAAACAAAAAAAATTAAATAAAAGAAATGCTAACAACATACATGACGAACTGCTTAATCCACAATCACAGAGATCAAGCTTGAACAAAAATCACTATGCTGAAACAAATATAGAAAAATGAACATGAACATGAAAAATTGAAAATTTTGCCGTGCAACACATAAGAATAAGCGGTGTTGAGCTAACCTGTGCTGAGAACTGAGAAGTGAAGGCTTGAACGGTGTCGCTTAACTGGAATGGAGAAAAGAATTGGGCAGCGAAAAAGAGAATGGCGAGAACAAAAATAGTGTGCGAAAGAGAAAGAGAAAATGCGAGAAAAATCGAGACCTGTCCATGAGATGGGCCAGGCTGAAAATGTTGAATTGGGCTAAGCCCACTATCTTTTGAATTTTTTTATTATTATTTTACCTGTCTTTAACTAAATAATACACAGCATGACCAAAAAAAAAAAACGTAAATAATACAGACTACAGAGGGGGCGTAGACGAACTTTCCAAACGTGGGAAGCGGCGAGGAGAACCTGGAACCACCGTGGATTACGCCTAGGCCGGAGGTGGACTGCGCGCCGGCTCAACAGAATTCGATACAACATAGAATCGGAGAGAGCAGAAGCAAACCGAAGCTCGAGATGGCCATGGAGAGGGGACGGTCTTGTCGGAGATGCGCGGCAGAGCTTTCAGTAGGAATAGGAGAGACTTTCCGGCGGAGTTTGCACCGAACCGGAACGGGATTAAGTTGTATGTAGGCAATAGACGTGGGTGGCCAGGGTTCGAGCTTGAATCGGCAGCAAAGGAGGAACGGCGGGCTACTGGAACTGATTGCGAATGATATCCGGGTCGGGTGGGTGCTGGGTGGTCCGGCCGTTCGTAGCCCTCTGGGCCCTTTTTTGGTAAAATATAGGATATTGAGAAGTTTTTTGGTGAAAATTTTACTTTTCAAATATTTTTTTTTCATATATGTATAGCTATAAAAAAAAGTTTGAATCTAAACATTTTTGAATTCAAAAGTGCTAGTCTACA
>NC_029785.2:5123402-5128772 GCF_000816755.2 Arachis ipaensis
TTTTCTAACAACAAAAATATTATTTGTACACTAAAATTAGTCACTAAAATTAACCACTAATATATTTGTGTATAAATATATGTGTAGTTTAATTTATTTTTAATATGTATTTATATTCTAATATATATTTTATATTAGTGGTTAATTTTGGTGTACACAACATAATTCTTTTAAATTAATGGAATAAAATTTTAAAGAAATTACACCATAAGGTTCAAGATTACTACATATTCTGCTTTCTAGACTCACAATAGATACCAAAATTACCACCCTTTCGAATTACTAGAATTAGCTTTCTAGCAGCATAATTTCTTGAGTTCGTGGACCAGCATTTGTAATTATACCACAAAGCCTTGACAATATGTGTATAATCCCCTCTTCTCCCTTTACAGTAGCTAGTTAAGGCTGCATCCATAGCTGGGACCTGAGTTCATGTGACCTTTGCTTTCTTGCAAGTCCTCCTATACATTTCAGGCTTGGATAGGGCGCTGCAGTCGGAAGCCAAAAGCGCAGATATTTTAGTTCTTGCAAGGATTGCAAATTGTCTGTTGTTATTACGATTTCATTTCTCTTGCTCAACAATATAATTTCTTCAGTACTATAAGTTTTTATTTTTTTTAATATAATTTTCATTAGGCTTTTTATTAGCATGCATAATTCTATTCATATAATTGGATAGAATAACAAAATTAAGAATAACAAAATTAAAAAGCTCGTGCAATGTATCACAAACTTAAGTCCTATAAGAATAACAAAATTAAATATATCACAAATTTAGCATAAACAATAAGCTCCTCTAACATTAAAGCTTCATATAAATTTATAACACTACGCACAGTACATAATGTTTTGCTTAGTAAGTTATAATTCTAGCCACTACAATATATTCCTAGAAATTTTATCTCCAGCCTTACCTAGGAACCACATAATATAAATTTTAAGATTTCGTTCACAGTAATGTTCCTTTCATTCAAGAACAATCAACCATCAAAGTGATTAATAGGGCCAATAACTGATTGTTCATATTGAGCATCATTAATCAGTTAACTGGTCAATGTTCTTAAATAGAAAATAACATTCAGAACCCATTTTTGCATCCCCCCTTCTCCCCAAAAACCCTTTCCTAAATTTAACATGGAATCTAAAACCTAACATTTTAATACATATATTTACAGCTGATTTTGTGAAAAGAATCAGTAAGATTCCAAACCACCGTGGTGAGCTTCCACAGGAACTCTGCTAGTGAGTGAAGGCCTCATTGTGACAATGGCTGATTCATTAGCTCCAGCTTTGAGAGCAGCTTTTCCAGCCTCAAGGAACCTCTTCACTGCATCTTCTGCATACTTGTTAGCTTCTCTCACTGTCATAGTCTTGCCAATGTTTGGATAAGAGTTGAGTACATGGTCACCATTGAGCTGAGATGCAAGCTGGATCAGTTCCACTTGGAACTCTGAGAGACTTGTGTCTTCCCTTGCTCCGAATGGCCTTAGATCACTACTCACATCCGCAAGTGTCTCTGCAAGTAGAAAACAACAATACAAATAGTGTTAATAAAAACCTTGAAATTTGGATATCAAGAATATGACTAGTTTCAAAAGGAACTAGGATATAGAACATGACAAAACAACAGCCATAAACGGGAATACAAAATAATTTATTTACTTCCAATATTCCCAACAAGTGAGTTCAGTAGACATGGAACACGGAAAATATTTGACTCGCTACCCCCCACAACCACCGTCAGTCTGCCGCCATGGGCGACTTTTTGTCAGAAGTCCACATTGGTCCGACGAGGGTAAAATGTCGATTTATTATACTTTTTTTTTTGTCTGATTTGCTAAACACAAAAAAAAAAAAAAAAACTGGAGATATTAGACTTTTTCGTTATTTCTGACTCTTGATATGATTTTCTGTTGAGACAGCCCAATATTTGTATTATTTGTTTTGGATTATTGTATGTAAAGCTGCACCATTTTCTCTTCACAATACTTCCAAACCCACTTCTGAGCTAGAGCCAAAAGCGGAAACTTACTCATTTAATATTGCCATTAGTGCAAAAAGACAAACAGGAAGTTTCCAGGACTGCATTTAGAAATCGCCGGTATTGCCTTAATGCCTCTTCATAACACATCAGAGACTCTGTTGGAAGAAAAAGCTGTTTGTCCATTGCAAGCCTAATACCTAAGATTGTCTATGGTTAGTGTCTTCGTCTACCAGAGACATGAATGCGGTGGTACATGTCCACCATTTGTTTGTTGAGACAGATTTTTTATGGACATAGGAGCACACAAGTGGATGCATACATGTCTTCAATGTTCTTTTCAAAATGGTGAGATGCAAAAACCGGATATGAGACACAAATATTTATTACAATTTTGTCCCTAAAAAATTCTAAATTGCACTTCTACTCTCATCATCACCAATACCTACTACATTTTCCTTCCTTTTCATTCCTCCATGCTGCTGCTTCCTCTTCCACCACCATCACCATACGCTGCCCAGATCCATCCAGCTGAGTCTATCACTATTGTGTCTCTATGTTTGTGTCCCATCTGTCTCCCCCCACTAACCAAACACAGCCTAACTAACCCACCCACCAGCAAAAGAACAAGTTCGAGGAGGGCTAATAAGATATTCATCATATTCACACAAAATGGACAAGTATCTTGAGCTCATCAAAATGTTGCTTTAATGAGTAGTCCAGACTATAACTGGTTACAGATTAATTTTACTACCAGTAGAGTGTGCCAAGTTCACTGTGTAGGATGAAACAATAAAAAAGGCAGAGACAAACCTGGACAATCATCACGAGAAGTATCTCGAATGTTGAAGTATTTTTCAAAGGTACCGGCCCAGGCATCTCTTTTTGTTAAAAAATTGGAGTTCAAATTGAAAAGCTTCTTTACTGTGGCAGGAACAGATGAATGTTCATATTGAGAAGTTGGTGTTGGCCCATCAGGTTCATGAATCACTGCCAAACAATTAAGTGTCAGCTTATGCTTAAAAACTCCCCTAAACAAGAGTTAAACTTGTCAAAACAATTAAAACTTGGGTTACAAGGCACAGCTTATGACTATCCAAGTACAGTTATTGCATCAACAGAAAAGTGGTTTGATAGATCCAACCTTTTGGAAGGATAAGGATCTAAACTAATTAATCAGTATACACAAAGAAGGCCAAAATTAGTTCTCAGTACCACATGTCAGAAGCACATAGAAGTATGAAATTCAGTACATAATTTCAAAGTAATGCAAAATTTTCCCATCAACTGTAAAGTGACTAGAATCACGCAACAGTAGAAAATCTGTATGTCAAAACTCTTTAGATCTGCCAACACACCATATAATTATAAATCCTATGCAAAGACCCAAAATGACTTAAACCAAAGCAAGTACACAGTCCCATATAACTGATAAGTAATAAAATACTTGTGTCTACAAAAATACAATCATCAAAGAGAGAAAACTAGTCAATTGTACAATTTGATGCAAAAGTATATTTCAGCCAAGTCTAAGGTACATAGAATTAACCCAACTAAATAATTATGTCTACAGCCACCATCATTAACCAGATAAACCTAAAAATTTGTACAGCTTCAAGCAGAAGTATAATTGAACCAAGTCTAAAGGTACATAGAAGTAGAACTATGCCAAACAAATAGTTATATCTACAAAATACCATCATCAAACAGATAAACCTAAACATCTGTACACCATGAAAAGTATAGATCAAGCTGGCCCTAAGGTACAAAGAAATATCCCATTCCACATTGGATTTTCCATACTAACAATTAAAAAATAAATTGGTGACAAGCCAAAGTCACTAAAGTCAAATGCAGCAAAGCCAAAAAACTTTCAATGTACTCCACTCCAGAAAAACAAAAACTAGGGGAGATATTAAAAAAAAGAAAGCTGAAAATTTGCACACTATTCATTCCTTCACCTAATAGTCTAATACCACTACCATAATTCTTTTTATTTACTTCATCAACACCATCATCAGTCATCACCATATGCAATTATTTAAAGAAATAAAACAAAGATAAAGCTAAGCAAACAAACAGAAAAGGCCAAATGGGCCAACTTGTCCCACTCGGTACAAACCCGTCTAACTTGTGAGTTATCCGACCCGAGCCAAAACTACCCACTTCTAAACAAGCCATGTTTTTATAATTTTATTGAACTCTCCCACTCTTTCAAGTCGAAGTCGGCAGAGCTGGCACATTGGTTCCGACTCATTTTACCAGCTGACATGATTTTTTGCAGGGATCAGGCTCACTAACAGTCATTACGATTCAATTCAATTTAATCCGTCCAAACCAATTAAGTCACTGGATGACATTAATGGTGTGTTTGTTTCAGTTTTTTAAAGGGGGAAAAATCTTTTTCCATATATTTCTCAGAAAAATTAAAAATATAAAAATCTAAAACAAAATTGTTTTCTACTTCATAGCATAAGTTTTCAAGAACAGCTTCTCAATAATTCTATTGTCAAAACTTTAGGCTTTATAGCGCAAAATTAAAATTTCATAATCACTATTTAGAAAAAGCTGAAAGAAAAACATCCTAAAAATTCAGAACCACCAAAAGTAGCAATAATTAAGAAAACACCACCCCATAAAATGATACACCAGCAAAATATTCCATAATTCACAAGTTACAAAACTGACCTGTACCCTTTTCAATCCAAGGGGAAATTAAGAAGGTAGGGACCCTGACACCCAACCTATTAAAGCGGAAGTAATAAGGGTCAGGCCCAATGATCCCATCAGGGTTAGGGACACCTTCCACAGGGGTAGGCACATGGTCATAGAACCCTCCATGCTCATCATATGTGATCAGAATTGCCATCTCCTTCCACTGAGGGCTCTTCCTGAGGATCTCATACACCTCCTTCACGAACCTCTGCCCCTCTGCCACATCATGCGAAGGGTGGTCATCGTTTGCTGGGGAAAGCTTAACGTCAAAGTACCTCTGCTCCACCACCACATAATTTGGAAGCTTCCCCTTCTTAGCATGGGACCTAGAGCATATTTTGCAATAAATTGTTTAGGAAAATATATTCTTTCAAAAAAATAAAATATATTATTTGGAAAAAAAATAAGCTTTTTAAACAAATTTTCATGCGCGTAAAATATTTCAACAGTATTATCTAATAGAAATCATAAAAATCATGTCAAGATGAGCAATTACATACAGAGAGACCCTATTGACTATTTTCTTGATTTTTACTAGATAATGGTGCAAATTATATCAATTTTTTTTAAGAATAATTTCATGCACCATCTAGTAAAATATTCACAATTTTAATTTTAAAAAATGAAAATGACACAATAAATTATTAAACCTATTAAATGACACACTAGTGCAT
>NC_029785.2:5129747-5129983 GCF_000816755.2 Arachis ipaensis
TATTTTTTTAATTCTTGAAAAGCAATTTCTTTCCTAAATTTGTTTACCTTAAAATTTTTTGACCAAATAAGCTTTCTATATATATATATATGGGTAAAATATCCATAACTTACCTTATTTAGTATTTATTAAGTGTCATGACAATTAATAAATACTAAATAAGACAAGTTATAACTATTTTTGCCTGATTTTCTTTAGTTACTAAAGATTTCAGTGTATATATATATCAAGAATAC
>NC_029785.2:5130029-5132378 GCF_000816755.2 Arachis ipaensis
CTTTTATTATTCAAAACTTTAGTTTTTTTTCTTCAATATATATAATATATTAATAATAACACATGAATTGGGAAAATCTTACTCCTCCAAATAATATAACTTATGAATAAGATTAAACCGTCCTTCCTCTTGTTTCCTAGTAAATCAAACTTGTGAAAATTTATTATTCGAGGAATATTTTAAAATAAAAAAGACAATAAAATAATGAATTGTTTCAAATCTAAAATAAATTACTTTTTTTAATAATCAATAATAATATTAATATCGATATACAAGAAAAATTTATGGAGTTACTCTTTTATGCATTGCCAATGTAAAAATATTTATTGCAGTTGAATCTTGAGTTTGTACTAGTCTCACTATCACAAACTCACAGTTCAATTTCAACTACTATCGGGTAAATAGCTTATAATCAAAGACTCCTCAGCTCAATAATTTTTCGGGGAAAAAATCAATTATTTTTCAAAATTAATTTCTTAAAATAGTATATCATGCTAACAATTAACAAATATACCTAAAAATATTTCTAACACTTTAATAAAGAAAATCAAGCATTTTAAGCTCTATATTTAATAAATTAAAGAGGAATTTAAGAAATACAATAAATTTATCTTCAAGAAAAAAAAAAGATGTTTATCATAAGAAAATGTCTCGGAAAGTCCATTTTTAAAGTAAAAAATATATCATTTTACTTTTTTATCCACTGTGAAAAAAACGATTTTTTCTCCCCAAAATAAGAAACCGTACCAAAAACAAGGAACAAACTTTCCTACTTCAAAATTAAACCCTAACGAATGAGTAAAAACTAAAACATCGCTCACTTGAATTTCAAGGCGTAGCTATGGAAATTGACAACGTTCTTGATCTTCCTGAGCGATTTGAAGAACAGAGTGGCGGGAATATTCTGGTAGTAAATCCCAAACGTGAGTCCGTTATCGTTCAGCGAATCGAAGATTGTCCTCTGCGGGAACCCTTCAATAAGGTCCTTCCTCACCTACGTTACACAAATACGAATACGAGTATTGAATACCATACGGTATTGTTTTAATTATAAATAGAAATGGAAATTTTATGAAAAAGGAAAAAAAATAGTGTATTATATTTGCTCACATTGCTCATGGCACCGTGCGAGGTTGCAGAGTGAACGTAGAACCGATTCGGCTGAGTCGACGCGGGAACCGACGCAAACCACTTGTCGAAAACGCCGAACTCGTTCGCCAACTCAGTGTAAATCGGAAGCCGCTCCGGCTTGAACCCGCTCATAACGGTTCTCGACATTCCTTTGAGCTGGTTTTCTGCTTGTTGCGCGAAACCGTTCATTGGTGCGGGGTTTGCTGACGTGTCATTTGAGCCGAAGATTTGTTCGCGAATCGCTTGGAAGGAGTGACCAGGATCCGAATCGATGAAGATTGCGTCGTCGGTGACGGGAATTGAAGGTGAGGAGAGGTCGTTGGCGGTTATGCGGTTCGATTCGGTTCCGGTTAGACCGTCGATATCGGGTCGGGTCTTCTTGAGCCACCCGAGGACGTGGTCGAAGGAGCGGTTCTCCATGACGAGGACCACCACGGTCTTGATTGGGCCGTTGATTTTGTGGGTTTTTTTGCGGTGGAGGTTGGCGGTGGTGGTGGCTGAGATGGGAGACAGGAGGAGGAAGAGAAGGAGGAGGGTGGGGAGGGGGAAAGGGGATCGCCGGAGATTCATCTCTCCGGTGGCCGGTATTGTTCTGTTTTTTTTCCTTTTTTCACCTGTGAATGGTTTAAGGGGTAAAATTGGGAATTCAAAAAGTTGGTATGGGTGGGTGGGTTACTTTGCTTAGTTTGGTTTGGTTTTTTTTAGGGATATATAAAGAGGAGCACAAAAGAATACGGTATATGCTTTTAAAACAAGATAATTTTTTTGTTTTTGGCTTTTGTGTTTGGAAATTAATTAAGGTTTTGTAATTTGTTTATATTTTGCATCTTTCTCCGAAACACCCAAATTTTATGTAAGGATCTATGTAGGTATGTTACTTATTCCAAACAAATTCTGTGTATCTTGAATCCGTATTTTATAAGTGTTTTTAGGACTATCCTCATTATTATATCCGTTTTCTTAATAATTATTTGTATGTCTTAAATTAATGAAATTTTCAATCAAATATTTTAACTGAGGTAACAGTACAAAGCTAAATATAAAAAAAAAATTGTGTATCTTAAATCCATTTTAGAGGCAATCTTAGGATTTTAGGATACCATAGAAACAAATGTTCTTTAATTTAATTTAATTTTGGGTAGTAATTCTTCTTCTAATATTGTCATTTAATTATATATTTTTAAATAATTATCTAAATTTTTTTAGGTCACTAGACAT
>NC_029785.2:5132754-5133819 GCF_000816755.2 Arachis ipaensis
TAGACTAATAATAATGTATACAGTCATACAAATTAAATACGTATTAAAATTTAAAACCATTGATATGAAAGTAACATATAATGATTCTTAAATGTAATAGTTCTTGATATTATAACAATATTCAAATGTTACACAGTCTAAGTGTGCATGTGTTTTATATTTCATAAAATAATTACAAAAATTAATTCTTTAGTTTTTGTTTACCAAGTCAAGTTTTTGAGTTCCGTGGAGGTTATAACTCCACGCCCAAAACGTTACTAACAAGAATTTTGTGAAGATTTGTTTCCATGTACATAAACTTTTCAGCATGTAGGCCATCAATCTATTTCATGGGTGAGGGTCCCTTTCCACAAAAATTGACGTCTTATGATTTCATAAACAAGGTTTGTTAGTTGTTACATGTATAAAAAAAATCACTAATAAATTATTAAATAAAAAAATATATTTGGTTTTATAAAAAAATGATTATTTTTTATAAAATTTATAAAATAAAGGGTAAAGTATTAAGATGTAATCCTATTTTGGTCCTTAAAATTTAAAGTATCCTATTTGAATCTAAAAAAGTTTTATTTAGTTTCAATTTAGTCTCACCGTGAGGTCAAAGTTAAATAATTAACGAAATATTCTATATGACAGTAGTATAAGAACAAAATCGATAATTTAGAGAACAAGTACAAGCTCTAAAGCACAAAATCAACCGTGGATGCATCAATACATTTATTTATCATTCTCCTTAGTTCTATAGAAAATATTTCATTCAAATTGTAAGAAAAATGATAAATAAATCATAAATGTATTGATGCATCTACGACTGATTTTGTGTCTTTAGAGCTTGTACTTGTTCTCCATATTATCGATTTTGTTCTTATACTGCTGTCATGTAGGACATTCCGTTAATTATTTAACTTTGACCTCACAGTGAGACTATATTGAAGCTAAATGAAACTTTTTTGGATTCAAATAGGACACTTTAAACGTTAAGAATCAAAACAGGATTATCCTTAAACGTAAAGAACAAATTTAGTATTGAGGTAGGAGTTTTTTTCCGAAATGGTCGATTGATAT
>NC_029785.2:5133829-5148481 GCF_000816755.2 Arachis ipaensis
TTGACCGTTCATGCAATGAATCCAAAAGAGGGGGAAATTTTTTTCGAATTGTATGTTCCTCGGACACGCATGGAGCATGCATGTTAGTTGGGTGGAGAGATGGGGTTTCATGTGTTACACTCTCTTTTCTATCTCTCCCATGACTCTACAAACTAAAGAACAAAATTTAGTGAAACGAACTTCATTTTTACATTCACTTTTTTACTTTCACCTTTTTCACCATTAGTTTAACTAAGAGAAAAAAAATTTACTCCTACCGTGAAAGACAAAATTTAAAGAAAAAATGGGGACACGTAATCTTACTAAACCTGAAAAACACATGATTGAATGTTTACATATCCAAAATATGTAAATTATTTTTTTAATATTAGTGATAATTAGTTTTAGTGTTAATTAGTATTAGTTAATGTTGGACTAAATCTCCATTTTGGTCCCTGAGATTCACGCGATTATCCATTTTGGTTTCCGAGATTCAAAATTACCTATAGTGATCCTCCAAATTCAAGTTCGGGCACTAATTTGGTCTCTCACTCGACTCTTTCCGACAATGATTCAGCAAATGGAGTGCTGGAGTGGCACCATTCCTGCCACGTGGACACTGCAATGGCTAACTGACATGGCAAGATTTGTATTTTGGACCCAATTTGGTCCATGAAACCCTAACTTCTACACCATCCTCCTCCTCCACCTCCTTCTTCTTTTGCCATTGCAACTATCGCTCCCACAACTCATCACTATTCACCTCTATTCTTGTTTCACTGTCATAGTCAATCCTACAATCTTGAAATAATGCAGTTTCCTAACCCATGCCAAGCTCCTGCAACAAGTCACATTGCAGGGCCTTTTCCACTACTTCACACACCACCTCATTGCCACAATCATTGCCCTCAGCTCCACCGTCCGTGCCACTGTCCTCCTCCTCACCCTCGCCCCGATCGTCGCTTTCTGTTTTCTGGTGGGATCAACTTATAAGGCGCTCTCTTCATCACGGGACCCTCACGACGCCGTTGCCCTCTACCATTAGATGAGGGATCATGGGTAGACCCCTAACCACTACGCCTTCTCTTTTGTCTCTAAGGCCTGTGATGATATTTCCTCTTTCTTTGCCCGCATTTTTTTCCACACTGTTGTTCTACGATCTGGCTTCGACTCTAATGTCTTCGTTTATAATGCTGTGGTTGGCATGTACCATGGGCGTGGCTCTGTCCAAGACGCACACAACATGTTTGATGAATTGTGCCAAAGGGGCATCCAGGACTTTGTGTCTTAGAATTCCATTACATCTGCTTATTCTCGTGCTTTTGAGACAAATACAGCACTTCAATTGTTTGTTGAAATGACCACTCGTTATTGGTTGTCACCAGATCTTGTGAGCCTTGTTGACATACTTCCTGTTTTCACTTTTGTTGGTTCTTTGATGTAGGGGAAACAACTTTATAGGTTTCTTGTTGGGAGTGGGTTGGTGGATGATGTTTTTTGTGGAGAATGTTATTGTTGACATGTATACCAAGTGTGGTAAGATGGATCAAGTAAACAGGATTTTTGAAAGAACAAAGTTGAAGGATATTGTTTCTTGGAATATTATGGTCACCGGGTATTTTTAGACTGGAATGTTTGGAGATGCTCTCTCTCTATTTGAGCATAAGTTAGGAGAAGAAGGAGAAGAAAGGGAAGGAGGAGGAGGAGGAGGATGGAGAAGTTAGGGGGAAAAGGAGGACGAGGATGCAGAAGTTATGATTTCAGGGACCAAGTTAGGTCCAAAATATAAATCTTGCTATGTCAGCTAGTCATTACAGCGTCTACGTAGTAGGAAGAGTGTCACTTCAACACTCCATTTAATTTACTGAGTCATTACTAGAAAAGGTTGAGGGACCAAATTAATATCCAAATCTAAATCTAGAAGACCACTATAAATAATTTTTAATTTTAAAGACTAAAATAGGTAATCACGTGAATCTCAAATACTAAAATAAGAATTTAGTCGTTAATGTTGTTTGAAGACTTATATTTGGTATATTAGTATTAATAGTGTAGTTTAAAAATTTAGTTTAATTAAAATGTTTATTATTACTGCAGTTATTTGGTTAACATGCTTATGATGATGTGATTAATTATAGTTATTTGGTTAATACGTTTATGTATAAAAAAATGATGTGACTAATTCTAGTTACAGTATGTGAAATAATTTTTTTAATGTATGTAGGATTAATAATACAGTTTCAATAAACTTCACCCTAACGTGTTATTATTAATTGTTGATGTTTACCCAGGAATTTGTTACATTTGTTATGTTTTTAATGTATTAGATAATGCTTAAGAGTTAACAATGTGTAATGAGTAGAAAAATATTATGTTATGAACTTTTTTGAGTGACTAATACTTAAACAAACATTTTTATATGTTTAAATAAAATTCGATCAATTTAAAAAATATTTTATCTATCATTTCATTATTAAAAAATATAAAAAATAGTACATCATTAAAACAAACACTAGCTAAATCGTTGAATATTTAATATTCTGTGCTTGGTTCAATATATATAAATTAAAACAAACACTAGTTGAATATATATTGATCTGATGAGTAGTTAAGATTTTAGGTTATGTGCTATAATTTTTTAAAAGAGAAATATTAATTTTTATCCAGTAATTTTGTAAATGTTTAAAAAGTATATATCATATGTTGGAAATTTATTTTTTATTGTTAACATTTTTTTTTAGGGTTTAAAATTATTGAAACTTAGACATGAACATGCTAGAACCTTGTGATTCAATTGCCGTTGAATTTCTAAAAAGATTGAGTTTGGACAAATATCTTGCATGGAAAGAATACAAGGACATTTGGCAATGTTGATAGTCTTAATTAAAAGATAACATCCAGATATACATATCTTTCATCTTTCAGCTAGTGAATGCACAATAATTTTGGAGGATGTAGCAATGATTTTTGGTCTTCAAAGCAATGGCATGCCACTTTCAGGATTAACGATAAGCAGTCAGAGCCTCCTAGACAGTGGATAAGTGCACGGATCAATTTGAAAAGTGCACCCACAGGGAGTGATTGTCGGAAAAATTTCATTAAGTTGACATGACTTAGGAGGTATAAAAATAATACAGACTTGACTGATATTGTTGTTATACAAAGGTATATAAAAGCTCATATTATGTTATTGTTTGGTACAACCTTGTTCTGTGATAAATATAGCAATGGAGTATATTGAAAATTTCTACCATTGCTCCGTAATTTTCGCGTAGATAAGTAAATTTAGTTGGGGGTTCAGCATGTCTTGTCTATCTGTATCGATCATTATATTGGACATCACGTTTTGATTGTAAGGACCTAGATGGTCCAGTGCTTCTCCTCTGACAGGGTGATGTGACAGTTCGGTATGCAACAAGGCATTCTTGGAGCTGCAAAGAATCTTGGTGGTGCGCATAACAATGTATTGACAGGTCCTAAAAATTTGAATTGGATTGTAGCGCACGATAAGTGGATTTCAATATGGCAAGACCAATATGATCGCCGACTTAAGGATCTTAATCCAGTCATTACTTATGATGCGTCTGAGTTTTACATGAGTTGGTACAGAAGTGAATTTTCTAGTCACTTGCACTTGGGCGAAGGTAATACTCCTAGTGAACAACCAGCGCCGCCACAGTTACAGTTACAACCACAAGCACAACCAGTTCCACAACAACAAGTTCTTCAGGATCCTGGGATGTTGTTTTCTCCTCAAGTGGACCAACAACAGTTCTTTATCCCTAAAATGGACCAAGCTGCTATAAACCAAATTTAGAGTTTTTTTATGATGCAGATCAATCACAGTGGGGTAGTTATCCAGGTCAAAGGCAAATCCTCCAACATCAAGATGACAGACCATTTGAAGTGGTGCATGGCCGCATGTCTTTTGATTCAAGACTTCACATGCCATCGATGCTGGGCATTCTGGGGATCCATCTAAGAGTCATTCTCCTTTGACTTAGGTAGGAGTGGTCTCGGTCGAGGAGTTGAATTTGTCCGTCCCACAGGTCCTAGTGGGAGCATACCTCGTTTTGATCTTTAACACGGTTGCAGCAACAATTCAGGAGGAGGTCAAGGTGGAGGACGAGGAGCCAGAGGCAGATGCCTTTATATGCACCTTAGTGAATGCACCCCGTGATAAGGTGGATGACAATGACGACGAGGATGCTGATGATGATAATGACAACACTGAGGATGATGATGATGATGATGTGGTAGTTAAGGATGTGTGTACACCCGCCACAGGTATTATAAATTGTGTTAACTTTAACTCCATACATCTGAATTTATTAGTAATGCATGGTTGTGTTCTGGGTAGGATTTATCTTTAATTCACGTATGTGCAACTCCTTGTTGATGTCATTATTATTGTGTATCATTGTATAGGTATTAGATGTGTTTGCAATAAGGGTTATGACTTATGGATTGATCCTTTGCGAAGAAGTCATAACCGGTTTACTCCAGCAACAATCAAGAAGAATGTTGGTAGAAAAATGAAGAGTATGGCAAAGGTAGTAAAGAGCAAGTTTAGCAAGTAGTATCTCCTCGTTTAGGTTGTCATTTTTATGACTATGTTATTTTTTATCGTGTTTGAAAACATGGACTATGTTAGACTTTATTGTTATTGTGGTTTGTTTCATTTAGAACTATGTTGTTTTTATCTATCATGATTCAAAACATGGATTATGTTGAACTTTATTGTTATTGTGGTTTGCTATTGTTAAGACTTTAATCTAGTACATTGAACTATGTTAAATTTGATGTATCAGAGACTATTTTGCTTGCTTTGTAGTTAAAGTGAGACTTCACGGGAGGATTTAAACTATACAAAAAATTAGAACATAAATTGACAATCGAACGCAAACAGAGAATATACCAATTAGGCATTCTCATTGGGCACTAAAATGGTGTGACACATACGTTATCACCTCAACCACTAACTATTTAGAACATTGCCCCATGCACTTGATCCACCCCTATAAGGACATCTACTACAATTGTGACCCTCCGCACCACAAAGCCTACACCGCCTTGGAGCACGCATCTCGCGTATGTCCATTTCATTCAAGAATCGAGTGATTTTTGGACGCCCTTTCCACACTCGCCTGAGGCTAGGATTAGGTATCATCCTTGGTCCTTCAACCACTGACCATGTAGTTGGGTTTTCCAGTGGCCTAAACCTGGCTCTACAGACCTTTCTAACCTAATGCATCCGGTAAACCTCAATCACATAAACTTGCCAATCCAAGCGTTGGTTCACACAACATGCAAACATATGGAGACATGGAATCCGATCCACCTGAAAATCACCACAATCACACTGCCAGTGGCATAGATCGATTGCGTACTCCATACCCGATGGCATCTCATAGACCTCGAACACCTCGTTTCACCTATCAAATATACTAACCTGAATGCTTGCTGAATGCTTCCTGATGGCGAGAGATTCTATCCAACCACCGAGTATATACCTCATCGCGGTCATGTAGTCATTGGTATCACGTATTAAATTCATGAACTGTCCTGGAATAGCCTGTTTCAAAAAACGATATTAGGAATTTACACACTATAAAAAAGATTCAAACCTCTGTAATGTTAAATGTTATATACCTATGTTGACAATAAGCTTTTGCAAATACGGTGTCTTGGAATTTCTCAAGAAGTTCACTGCTATGTGCCTAATACAATGCATATAAATAACTCTCGGAGGATCCCATGCTCCATTGCTATGGGCTATGACTGAAGTAATAGACTCATAACGATAAAAAATAAGACCCACATCATCCCGAATCACGACACGTCTTCTCAAATTAGAAAGAAAAAAGTACCATGCATCAGTAGTCTCCCCTTCGACAATGGCAAAGACAATAGACACAATATTTTCGTTGTCATCTTGTGATATTGCAACTATCAGAACTCCCTTGTATTTTTTATATAAGTGTATGCCATCTACCTACACAACTGATTTACAATGTCTGAATGCTCTAATGCAAAGGTAAAAACTCCATAACACTCGCTGTAATACTCGGATATCCTGAGTCAACTCATCCCCTCGATAGACAAGCACCGTTTCGAATTGCATAACTGCTGCTGGTTCTTTTTTACACATAGCTTCAAACCATGTTGGCAGAGCCTCATATGATGCCTCCTAACCACCAAAAATCTTCTCAACGACTTTTTGTTTTACCAACCATGCTTTGCGGTAGCTCACCGTGTAATTGAACTTTTCCTGAACATCTACATTCACAGATCACACTTTCAGAGATGGGTGGTCAGCTTCCACTAATGACTTTATCGTTTCTACGATTGTGTCTGAGTTCAACTTGCAGTGGTCTTGAGAAATAATAGATCTGGTGTAGGTGTGGCTACCATTATAACGTCTTATTTTCCAATAATATTTATTTCGAATCAAACTAGCCCTGATAAGCCAATCACAATTATTTCCATATTGTACACATTTGGCATAAAATGACATTGGCTTAGACTCGTATACCCGGTAGTCAACTCCTTTACGAATCATATAGTCTTTGATGGCCGCGATCACAATCTCTCTAGAACTGAATTCTATCCCAATAATAAATTCGTCGTCTGCAACAATAGGTGGGTCTGCAACAATAACACAAAAACCAATTATACATTACAATTAGCAACCACAATAGAATCATCATCTTATAGTACAGCAAAATATAAATATACTCTACTAATATTATATTCACATACCAGTATTTGCATACTCAAAAAACTCCGGTGCATTCAAAGCCGTAAGGTCCAAAATGTGCATAGAAGACGGCTCCCCAAACAGATGTTGGCTTGCTAGTACATTTGCCACTTCTTCTACATCTGTCTCATTAGTGCAATCAACATTGTTGGAATTAAGTCTCAAAGTGGTCCCTAAAGTTGTACTCGAGCCTCATATTGGTCCCTGAAGTTAATAGTAACTCAATTTAGTCCTTGAAATTGCACTCTAGGACTCACAGTAGTCCCTCAAGCAGTTTTCGTTCATCACTAGCCATCGGAAAGCTGAGGTGAATCGATTCCTGCCACGCTGGCACTCCAAAAACGACGTCGTATTATTTTTGGCATGTGTTTTGGCCAAAATGACGTCAAGTGGTGTATCATTCTATCTATAACGTTAAACTCCAATTTCTACCCATCTTCTTCTTCTCCTACTCTTCAATGGCTCTGATATAACACGTTGTTGGTAATATTTTCCTCACGGAGAAACCAAATCGCCTCCGATCCACTGAGCACAATCGTCGTCATTGCTAATGTGCTGGGTTGTTAACCGCGTTGTCTCTGTTAAAGTAAGGGTTTGGAAAAGAAAAAGATCAATTTTGATGTTCTCTGTTATTTCTTCAGTTCTCTGAGTCCATCTTTTTTAGCCGTTAAATATGGTGTTGTTTGTTGTTTTTGTTAGGGCATGTGCGTTTATTTATCTATATTGTGTTGATTTTGCACTCCTCCACTTTGTTGTTATTGTTGCTGCCAAGTTCTCCTCCATTTAAGAATTGAACTGCCAAGTTATCATAATTTGCATATCCTATCTAGTGTTGAAATACATTTATCTATTGTTGAAATTGTTATTATCTACCCTTATTCTTGTGCAATGCATTTATCTATTGTTGAAATTATTATTATCTTAATTTGCATATTCTATCTAGTGGCTAGTTAATATTTGATTTTTCCTTATAATTTGAAATTATTTATTCCTCATTCAACCATCGGTTCATCACAGATTCTGATTGGCTTATTATCAAAATTCTTAGTATGTTACTATTACTGTTATATGAAACTAAAAACATTGTTCAAAAATAAATTCTTATATGATAGCAAAAAATTTTTGGTGGTGCTATGTCAGTTCAAAATAATTTCTGCTACTGTCTTGTATGACAGAATTTTTTATCAGTTTGAACGTTATTGTTTTATTGAAAACATAAGCAAATTATATCAAGATGGTGGTGCTATGGCAGTTCAAAAGCAAATTCTTTGCCAAACTCTTAACAGAGGAAAACTAAAGATGTACAGTTCTTTTGAAATATTCGAGATTGTAACAAATAGGCTGTATAATTTAAAGGTTCTTATAATTTTTGACAATGTCAATCAATTAGAAGAACTAGAGGAATTGGAGTAAATACCCATAGTCATCCCTGAGATTCACGCAAATACCCATAATAATCCCTAAGATCCTGATTTCCCCATTATAGTCCTCCAGATAGAGCTCCGAGCACTCAAAGTAGTCCTTAGCCATATTTTAGGTGATGAGTCATCACCGGAGCGCTGACGTGGCCTCAAATTGCCACGCTGGAGGGTCCAATGGCTAGCTGAGCTGGCTAATTTCCAATTTGTACCCATGTTGGTCCTTCGTATTATATGTAACCCTAAATCCCCAAATTTTCATATAATTCATCTCCTCTTCGACTTCATCTCTTCTTCTTCTTTTTCATACCCTTGAACTACACGTTGTGATCTTCGGGAATGAAGCTTCACCACCTTCCCAGCCATCTGTAGCATCATCATAAACAGAACAATACCATAGTTAAAGGAGAACAATGCCATTCAGTTCCTAAAAGAAGCAGTCTAGGAATACTGAGGGTCAAGCATATCGAAAAATATCAAAACAGAAAGTAACAAACCATTCTCCAAACCAAGTCTTCAGGACCCAATGGTTGAGCTGGACAAGGATACAGGAAATGCATTGAGTACTGGAAAACAAAATAAAAGCAATTAATGCCAAATAGGAAAGCAAGACATTCAACTAAATATCAATTTTAGAAAAATAACAAATATGCAGGGTGATTAGTGGTTATATTGCACGGGACATAAATTATGCTTAAACTTGCCATTGGCATTGGGAAACAGTAGAAAGTTTTTGCAAGGTTTCAGCAGCAAAAGACTGTACATAACCCAGAATACAAACCTTGCAAAGATTTTGTTGCATTTCTTTTATACGAGCAGCACTAATACCTTTCAAAAAATTTAGAAGCCAACCTAAAGGATTTGAGGTCACATTGGACCACAAACTATTTGGAAGAAGAGTTTCATGGTTTCCCCTCCTATAAGGATCAATGCATTTGCAATTCCTACTGATAAATAAACAGTTGGAAAGAGAACAAGCCACACCCCCAATCTTTCACCTGAAAAAGCAAAGTTGAAACCTTTTCAAATCATGCAATGATAGTTTTAGGACTGTTATATGCATATAAATCTTCAATTAACTTGGTTTGAGTACCCAACATAGTTTTTGAGGATCAATTATATATAAAGCATTTTTGCATTGTTAATTATGCAAATTTACATCAGATTATAATGCACTTCTTTAAAAACATATAAAGAAATAAAACAGTATGGCATGAAATAAAATAGAGATTTTGCAGCAAGGTCTACTTTCACTATTTCTGTGCTAAGATGCTAAGATATACCTGCAATCAAACATTTAAATTTGCATTTGAAAAATCATTGTTAGGGACCATTTTTCTAATTTACTCTTGTTTTCACTTAGCATGAGAGCCTAGCTGTCCTTAAAACTATCCAATAATTGTGATGAACCAAACGTAATAATCACCTTTTTCATTATACCACTCAGGAAGCAATCTTTCTCTTCCACTTCCAACACAAACATGGAAACCAGGAAGTCTAGCAGGGGCTGCAAAATCCAATTGTCACATCAAGATAATTATAGCATAGAGGGAGAGAGAATATCACAACTTACACTCAGGAAAAAGGTAAGTCTTGCTTAGTACAGGACGTTCATAAGGTGCTACCTACAGAAAATACAAAAAGAAAATACAAGGGAACATGTATTAAGACAAAATGTAAAGAAAGCCTACTAATGCATTAAAAAAAATTAATCACCACAAGAAAATATATTTTTCCAATCCTGCATACAACTCCCTGTTTCATCCGTGTTTCATTCAGGTTAAATAGAGCAACCCTACAAACCCCAGCCAGCCTTCAAACCCTAGACACTACAATGAGACCAAAACTCCAGAACCTCAACTATACTAACAACTTGCATATCATGAACCAACACTGTATTGAAAAAAAAAAAAAGAAGGTTACCTTGAGTCCGATCACAAAGTCAGAACCTCGTGCTTATGGTGGTGAAGGAGGGGAAGAACGATAACAACTTCTGATCGGATTACTTCTTCTCTCAAATTTTCCTAAACTCAGCGAATACAACCCTATGGCTACGCCATTGATGGGGAGATGAAGAAGAAGTCCGAAGGTGGAAGAAGAAGAGATAAGTGAAGTGAAGTATTTGTGTACGGCGTCATTTTTGGCTTTTAAGGGTGTCAAACCCAAAACGACGACGTTTTGGACCCCTCCCACGTGGCAATCCAAGTCCACGTCAGCGCTCCGGTGATGACTCATCACCTAAAATATGGCTAGGGACCACTTTGAGTGCTCGGAGCTCTATCTGGAGGACTACAATGGGGAAATCGGGATCTTAGGGATTATTATGGGTATTTGCGTGAATCTCAGGGACGACTATGGGTATTTACTCAGAGGAATTGATTATAAAGTCACTTTGTACAAGAAATAGAATAATTATAACTACTAGAAATATGCATATTCTATCCGGATTTGGAGTGGATGTAATTTACAAGGAATATGCTTTTTGAGTTGAATATGCATGCCTAATAGCAATACCAGATGTCTATGGGAAGGCCCTAAAGTACTTTTCATTTGCATATCTTTTTAGAAATAATTAAAATAGTTAAGACACTTTTTTTTCTTTAAATTAAATAGCTAAATTTTTTATACAACATGCTAATTTGCTAACATAATAATGATAATAATCTCTTATTATAGTTTCTCCCCTTGTTGAAAAAGATGGAGTTAAGCGACTCAAAATATCTTGAGTGGCTAGATCTTGCATAATGCACAAACTTATTATTGGTTCACTCATAATTCGATATCATAGAAAGCCTGCATTCTTGAGTCTGAAAAATGTTACAACATGGTCAGCATTAATCTTATCAGTAACTGGTTGTTCGTGATTTAGGGTAATGGGTGGGGGAGGATTTTCAATCATTTTTGTAGTACTAAATGGTTGTGAATGGTTTGAGACATTGAGTTATGGAATCCATTATTTTATCTAGACTCTGAAGCATGTGGAACTAAATACAGCTTGTCATGTTTTCAATCAAATCATTTAATAAAAATTGATAGTAAGTACAGAAGTAGAATTTTGAAATTTGGGTATAGAAGAGAAGGAAAGAGAAGAGAAGAGAAATTTGGGGATTATGGTTTTTAAATTTGATTCAGAAACCAAATTGCCACAAAAAAATTTACTAATCCACGTCAGCTAGCCGGTACTTGGCCAGCGTATCAGAGACGAATCCACATCAGCTTTTCGATGGTGTCTATTGACGGAAAATGCTTGAAGGACGACTCTGGGTCCCGGAGTGCAACTTCAAAGATGAATATGGGTAATTATTAACTTCAGGGATCAATTTGAGGCCCGAATGTAACTTTAGAGACCACTTTGAGACTTAACTCACATTGTCGCCATCTACATTTGAATCATCTATTTTATAGTTGTCTTCAAATTCATCTTCGCTTTCATTATTGTAACCTTCGCAATCCATGTTTCTATCGGCGTCTTCAGCCCCATAAGCCAAGTGTTCAAACTCAACATAAAGCTCGATGACGGAATCTTGTTATCGACTTTCATGATATATTGAAAACATTTCTTGCATCTCTACTTCATCAGTGACATACTTGGTCTCGAATTGTATGAATCTTTCAAATACTATTACAGAATACCTGTGCACAACACTAGTAACTCTTTTTAATATTTGCGGATCTATCATTTCACAAATTATACCTTTTAATTCTTTAAATAATATGGTGAAAGGAACAACAATATCACATAGATTCTCACACATAAATCTTATACCTTCATATATCTGAAATAAAATTTGACCATTAAAATACACTCTCAAACTAACTCTATCAATCATTTTTCTCATTAATTTTTTAAAAATTAAATACAAGAACAACAAATATATCAAAAAACAAAAACAGATAAGAGAAGAAGAGGAGCAGGACGAAGAACAACAAAATGAATGCCAAGTCTTGACTGAGCCCTTATTTGTAGTCACTGCTATTCAAATTTTTTATTTTTTCCTGACAAATCATCCCACCGTATATCAATTCGCCCCCACCATACATCAAGTCGCCTCCACCATCTAACAAGTCGCTCCTACTATTTTCTCTTTTTTACAATTTTTTTTTTTTACATCCTCGCAATAATCACCCCTTCATTATTTGTCTTTTTCTTTTGTCTTTAACAAATCGCGGACAATAATTTTCTATTTTTTTAATATGTAAGTAAAATACACAAGTGCATCATAATAATACATAACACAAATTGCAGTCCAATATTTTAAAAAATGAACCTACATTGATAATTGACTTAGTATATAATATTTGTTACCCATTCAAAGGATTTATTCATAGTAACTCAATTTCATCTTTAGAGATCTCACACATAGTTTTAGGTTTTAGTAAATTCTTAATTTTGTTATCACAAGGTAGAGGGATAAAGTGGTTATAATTTTTTTTTTTTTTTTACATTTGACGTCATTTAAATGCCCAATATGGCGTTTAGCGCCAGCAAGCTTGGCCTGAATTCACTCTCTTTGGCATCTCAAGTGAATTTAGCATTTATTAGTTATATTTTATTTTCTTTTTGTAACTTTTTATTCACAAACAATATCTTTTAGTCTTTCTATTTATTATTATTTTTATTTTATTTTATTTTATTTTTATATTTTTGGAGTCAGATACCAAAGTGTGGTCATTTATATTTCAAAATTTGGAACTCTGATGTCATGATATGGAACATTTTATACGGCCCAATGGAATATTCGTTCTTTGGATTTTAATGGGTGCATGCACTTTACACCCAGAAAGCGAAAGGCACTTGCAATCCAAAACCTATCACCATGAGGCGACAAGGTTTTTAGCAATTTTGGGCATTATCTTAAGGGAAATATTTCAAGTGCACCGAGAGTACTATTGCTCCAATTATTTTAATTGTTGATCTGAATTAAAATCAACAATTAAAATAACTAAAGTACCGATACTTTTCGATGCACTTAAAATGTTTCCTATCTTAAGTCTTATTTCTTCTATTCATTAATAAGCGTCTAGTATTATCAAAACAAAAAAAAGGGGGCTACTATTTTGTTTTTAATTTTAAATTTAGCGATATAAGAGATTGATGCGACTTGATCAATTTTTCACTTTGAACTTTTTTATTTTATTTTGCTAAGAGTAAGCTTAAGTCGTGATGCGGTATTTTTTTACAATCTAATTCTGTCTGGTTCGTTAATTCATAGAAGTTGTCTTATTTAGCCAATGAATTTCTTATGGCTTAAAAAAAATATAAATATAATTGTCAGCATCCTGGAAAATTGTACCACATTGTCATCCTTCTTAAACAATTTAGTTTTATGCCATTGTTCCTCCGGCATTGAGATATTTTGTAGAAAAATATTAGAGACTAATATTTGTAGTAAAACAACTACAAACAGAAAATGTTAGTCAATTAATATATTTTATTATTCTTTTTCTCTTAATTAGAGCAACATGTCACAGTAAATTTAAAATATTACATTCAATATTATTCGTATAGTATTTTAGGGTGTCTAAAAATATTTTGAATAATTTTAAAACGTTTTAAAATATCTTGTAAAGTTTTAGAAGATCCTAAAATATTTTAAAAAGTTATGAAATGTCATAGAATATTCTAAAAGATTATGAATATATACACAAGTGTAAAGAGTAATTTAAAATAATCTAAAATAATTTAGATAAACATAATAGATAAGATATTTGTAACAAAAATTCTGGATGATTAATCTAGACTGTTGATTAGATTTAATTATAACTGTTTATTTAGAAAGTGAATAATTACAAAAAAAAATTGACAATTTAGAATTTGGGTGTATAAGCTATCTATACAAGTACTTGTGTAGTAAAGTATTATTTTGCACCAAAACTTTATTTTTTTTTATGTTATTTAGTGTTTTTAACTTTCTTACTAACTATTGAGGGTTAGGTTGATTTAGTTTTAACTAAAAAATTTAGTGAATCCAAGTGCTGATATGATAGCGTTGAAGTGTGTTCAAGGCTGTGACAATTTAATATTAGAGTAAAATTTGAGAGACAATACAAGTTATTTATAGGTATAGCTTCTAGTGTGACCATAAAGTATGTTGAGATCCAAAGAAAAAGTGTTATTCCTTTTCAATGGAAAAATAAGAAAGTTTGTTCCTTAAGCGAGTAAAGAGGTAAAGACTCTAACATCTTAAAAAAAGAATTTATTTGTTGGGTATCCTATATAGATATGCCCTTTCAAAAATGATAGAACATGACAAGGAGGCTATCGAGACTCGTATTTCTATGACAAATGAAAAAGTACTTCAAAATTTAAGGAGTGATCAAATAACCAATAAAAATACACACGACAGAGTATCTCTCGAGTGTCCCTTATGCTATTGAACTCCTTTAACTTTGGAAGATCAATTTTTGTGATCTCCCTTATAATAGTCGGTTGAAGTTTTATTTCTTCAAGTCAAACTCGAGTTTTCTTGAATTGCTTCAAAGCATCCTCAAACT
>NC_029785.2:5149097-5163662 GCF_000816755.2 Arachis ipaensis
TAATTCTCTCAAGACATATGAATTTTAAGGATTTCTTTGACATATTCTATCATTTGAAAGCGTACATTTATAGAAGATAAAATATTCTCCAACAAAAGAACTATCTCTTCTAAGCAGTCAGGGTCTTTACCTCTTAGCTCGCTTGAAGAACAAACCTTCCTGCTTTTTCATAGAGAAGGAATTACCCTTTTTTCTTTAGGTTTCAACATGCTCCATATTCCATAGTCATATCCATAGATTATTTGTAATGCTTCTCGAACTTTATTCTGATCCCGAATTGCTATGACCTTTAACACGCTTTAACACTATCGTGTTGGCACTTAAACTCACTTAAATTCTTGAGTTATGACCAAGTCAGCCTAACTCTTGATATTTAGTAAGAGAACTAAGAATATAAAAGAATATAAAAAAAAAATTAAAATTTTGATAAAAATAACACTTTACTATACAAATACTTGTACAAATTACTTACATACCCAAACTCTCGTCTTATTTATAGTTATCTACTCTTTAAATAAACGGTTAAGATTAAATCTAATCAATAATCTAGATCAATTATCCAAAACTTTCATTACAAATATCTAGTTTACTATATTTCCTTAAATATTTTTAGATTCTTCTAAATCAATCTTTATATTTATATACATATCTACATTCTTTTAGAATATTTTATGATTTTTGTTGAATTTTTTAAATTTTTTTAAGACATTTTAAAATATTTCAAATTCACCTAAAATAATTTTAAACACTCTAAAATATTATACAAAAATTATTAAAATGTAACATTTTAGAATTTACTATAACAAACAACTTCAACACAGATCCGATTAATGAAAATTAATAGAATAATGCCTTAAAAAAACTTTATTCATATAAAAGGCCCTTCAACATGAAAGACCTATTTGATAGCAGATACATAATTAACTAATATACTAATTAGTCTTAAATATTAGTTTATTAATAATATGATTAAACACATTTACCGTAAATTAATATTATACATCATACTCGATAAGTTTAGAAGTTGTCTATTAATTTTTAATTATTAATAGAGTATGTTTTTCTTTTGGACAGGCACCATAATATATTGTTAAACTTATGAAGTATAATCTTTAACTATAATTTTGGAGAAGAATAGACAAAAATATACATGAATTTTTATATGATAGATAAATATACACTCTAATTTTTTAATGAGTCATTTATACACACCAATATTAAGTACCGTTGTCATTTCTATTTTTTTATCGTTTGAGTAATTTTTTCGATGGTAATGACTGCCAGATGACTCTGTACATTGTATGACGTGACCTTTTTTATGACTATACATTGAAAACTAAATATTAAATTATTGAATTTGTTAAATTTCAATAAAAAAAATCTTCAAGTGATTTAAAATCTTCATTCTTTTCCTTTCTTCTCTAAAAAGTAGATGTGGATCAAGGGATGTAATTCAGAAATAGCTGTTAGAACTATATGTTCGAACTTCGAAGTAAATTTTGAAAAAAAAAAAAAAAGAGAATAAAAATTTTAAATCATTTGCAAATCTTTTTTACCATTTAATTTTTACTGTATTATCAAAAGAGTCATGTTACACAATACTACTGCTGCCAAAAAACTTATCCAAGCGACAAGAGTAGAAATAACAACAAAATTTGATATTAGTGTGTACAAATGACTTATTATAAGATTAGAGTGTATATCTACTGTGTAAAAAATTATGTGTATTTTTGTCCATTTTTCTTAATTTTGAGTATTAATTTCCAGGTTATTTATTTATTGTTAAAGGCACTGTTCCATTCCGGGCTTCTGTGTCAACAAATGTGTTATTCCTTGCTACTTGCACTGAAGGTGTTATTGGATTTACGGCCTCCTTATCAACACAGTCACATACAAAAGATAAAATATGTGTGCGGTGACTGGTGAAGGCAGAGTCTATACCGGGAATATCGGTGTTTCAGTTGTTTTAACCGAAATATTAATTAAAATCAACGGTTAAAATAACTGGAACACCGATATTCTCGGTATACCTGATAATTTTTCTATACTATATAGATAAATTATTAAAAAATATAGATAAATAATTTAAAAATAATGATAATTATTTATTTATTAATTTACATATGCAATATAATTTTTTTTCCAAAAATAAAAGAAAAATTTGATATTCAATACATGATGTGATCTTTATTTCCTTGACAACGTTGGATATAATTTACATTTCATTATGAAGGTTTTGATAATAATGGAAGTCATCATCTTGTAATGAAGCTTGCGTGACGCATGTTCCTGACTAGTTTAATACAAAAAAGAGAAAGTATCATAATCAAAATGTACATTTTGCTATTGACATGACGCAATTAATGTTATATTAATATAACAATTTTTTAGTTACAATTGCATAGATATAAACTCTTTTTTTTTATTTGAATACTGAAGAACAAGGTTATGCACTTGTACACTCCTTCACAAGCATCCTCCTAGATGGTCAACGTTGCTTAACATTGCTGTTATTTTAAGTTAATTTGAGAAATGTAGTGAAGATAGCTTTATACCAAGGAAATCAAACTCGAGTTTATCTTAATTCGTGAAACTTAAACTTTAAACTGTAAACTCGACTCATAAACTTGTATTTTTTATATTAAGGGAAAGCCTTAATACGCATACCTCAACCATAATCAATTCATCACAAAATAGAGTGTAAGATAAAATGAAAGAATATGTATCTGGAAAAGTTCATGTACATCACAGAAAAAAGAGAGCCACTCAAACCCAAAACCTCAATATGCACCAACATAAGAGAAAATTCCTATATATAGTGTTGCAAGAAAATACAAGCATTTCTTGGCCATGATCTTGATTATCTTGAAAAACCTTGGCCTTAAAATAAATCCAGGGACATCTTCAATTTGTTTTGTTTCCACTTAGGAAGCTTGTAGAAAGCAGTTTTGGGCATTCCAAACTTCTCATGGAACTCTTCATTGGACAAATATGCCTAGTTTCATCAGAATATATAGTCAAAAGAAGACTTTCTTAGCATAAAAAAGTAAAAATGGCTAAGAAGAAAATACCTACAGAATAAAAAATATGGAAATTTAAAGTAATAATGAATGGTGTAATGAACTTAATTATCATTTTTAGTTTTTCACTTCTTGGTTTTTCTCAGTGATCCTTCAACAGGAAGAAAAGAAATTTGAAGCTGCTAGAAGAACAGGTTGAGTAAATATAAGAAAATTGGCTGCAAGAATTTTTCAGTTCAAGAAATACCTCTCTTTTCGTTAAATCGATGCCAGTTACTGGATTACCAGAAACCACCCTCAGACGCTCGTAAGGATGTACCATCAAATTCTCCCCATCAATATTTCTATCTTTCTGAATGATACTCGTAGTCTCATTTGAGGACCACAATTCTGATCCTGGAGAACCAGAAACTGGCATTGTTTGTTCTGGGAACAGAAAAACATAAACCATGAAATAATCATAAAAAAAGGTGAAAAACTGAATGCCATTCAGGAAATCCATTTGCAAGATACTAAAATTTATTTTGTAGATGCCAACAGCAGTGAGAAATTTCTATTTTACTCAAGTAATACACCAAATTTAGTCCCACTTGTTCAAATGGTTAAAATTCATACCTAAACTTTGGACAACAGAATAATTATGAAGTCTTCTTTACAATCCATAAATAAATTAGGTCTCTCTTGGCCACCTCATGTACAATCTATTTAGGTCTTCCTCTTCCTCTCGTCACTTGTCTATCTTCCATCTAATCCACCTTCCTAACTAAATGCTCCACTGGTCTACTCCCTACATATCCAAACCACATAAGACGAGATTCCAACATTTTTTAACAATAGATGCTACTCTAACTTTCTCTCTTATAAATGTATGGTCACTCATCAATCTAAGCATCCTCATCTTGGCTTATAAATAGATGGTCTAATAGTAGAGTGATAAAATTTACTCTTAAGTTCTAAAAGTACATTTTTTGTCGCATATAAATCTATACACACTTCGCTACTTTGACTAACTGCTTGAATCCTATGGTATACATCCTTCTCGATCTCTTTATTTTTCTAAATAATACACCCAGGATACTTGAATCGCTTTGTGTTAATATTTCCTTTCCTCCTACTTAACTTACATTTCATATATTTTTGTCTTATTGCGGCTTATGCAAAACTGTACACCTCTAAAGCGTCTCTTCACGATGTCATCAGCAAAAAGCATGCACCATATAGCCCAACATAGAACTAAATAAATTACAACATTGATGAAAGAAACTTGAAATATTTTTATTAAAAAAAATTTAAATATATATGGGCTAAACATAGATATATTTATGAAAGACACTAGCATTATTTTTATCCACGTTGAACCATATTAGGTGGGAAAAGACTTTGTTGTTGTATAAAAAGGATTCTTATTACCAGCACTGCTGTTGGCAGGAGATCCTTCGAAGAGCTTCTTGGATACCAAATCAGTGCTCAAAAGAAGCCGATCACCTGATTGCCTAGAATCTGAGCCGGCACCACCAGGTACAGGTGAACTACTTCTTCCTCGGGTGCTGGGTGTAATAGAAATGCTTCTGTGACCATTAGAGGTAGATTCCCTAGAGTTGACTTTCAATGGGATTCTATTGTGTCCCTGAATAGTAGAATAGTAGATTAAAGAAGGTGATGAAAGACACATAAACCAAAGGAATAAAACTGAAAGCTATCTAAAACTCAGCTTAAAATTTTCATGACGAGACCAACAATTCACAGAAACATAATATGTCCAGGAAGTCACTTACTTCTACTAAAGGTTTTGACTTTCTATTCAGAATTGCAAGTTTTCGTTCAAAGGAGTTGCCAAGAATCTGTAACAACCACATTTCAGTTAAAATAGTTTATCAGATTTAGGACAAGAGCATGATCTATAAAGTGGCAGGGAATTGCCTCTAGTCTTTTGAAGTTTCAGTCCTGTCAAACTGGACTCTTCAGAAATGAGACTTACATTTGCTTTTGTGTGATCCCATGAAAAGAAACGAGTGAAAAATGATGGTTCATGACCTTCAGTTACCACATAAACAGGAATATCCAGAGAGAGGCCTTCAACAAGAACATCCATTTCAAGAAACTTCTGCTCATTACAATTTCAATTGTGAGAAGAAAATACTGCACCAAATGTTAAGTCTATATATTAAACTGAAAAGTGTAAAATTTGATCTCATCTTATAGAGAAATAGAGAAATAAGAATTACTTCCTATCATACGGCTATCGTACAATTAATAATAAACTGTGGAAAAAAAAAACTATCCAAATTATTTTCTACGAATTATAATTAAACTCACTGAACAAAATTTATTTTCACAACCAACAGGACTCCTTTTTACTGAAGAACTAAAGCTGATTCGATAGCAGAGTCCAAGAGGGTTAAAGTCCAATGTTTCAAAAGAAAAATTAGAATACTTACAAGGTATAATAAAGTAGCTATGAACATTGAATAATGTATAGGAAATATAAACGGCTAAGTGAAATGACCATTAACAGACAAAATGCCTTTAATATAGCTTTGGATAAGGAAGCAGTGTTAACTGTCAAGTTCACAATTCTAAGTGTTATTTTGGCAAATGGGCTATCAGTTCAGGAAAAAATATATTTAAAAAGATCATAAGTGAAAAGTAGACAATTTACCAATCCAAGGCTGAGAGCTTCTTGTTTTGACTTGACAGTTGAATGTAAGCCAATCCAAACATAAATCTCTTTTTGGCAATCAAGCAATAAAACATCTTCTGTAACTAAGTCATCCTGTGTATAGTTGTATATCTCTTTCACCTGAAAATGTTGTATCAAGGCCACACTTAGTCCAAATCTGATACTATTAATAACATGATTTGACAAAGCCTGGCAACCATGGAAACAATAATAATTAATAAGACGATATCGTATGAAACTAAATTATTTTTGAATTGTCTGTCTTCATCAATAATGTGTTTTGCTGACTCTCAAAAGCTAAGGGTGTATTTTGGTTTATAGTGAGCAAATCATGGTTTGGTCCAATGGAAAAAGAGAGCTATTTTCCCTTCTGCTTAAACTTTGTATATTTTTTATAAAAAAATTTCAATTGGTAACCTTAAAATTAAAGCTAAAATATAACCCAACATGAATTCAGCAACATATCAAAATAAGTTGAAACATGGACTCCTCTCCTTGGAAGTTGGAACCATGATTTGTACTCTCCGCACGCCAAACAAAACACACATGTAACCATATGTAATAGATATCCAATTCATAATATTTTATAAAGCACATGAAGAGTTTCAATTTGTAGAACCAATATACCTTAAAACCTCCTGAGATGGAATCCAAATAAATTTTGCGTGAGAAACAGAACCATCAATTAGACATGCATTCCCTGTCATTTCATCCAGGATAATTCTAAACCAAGTGAGAAGCAGATTATTTTCCTCAAAAGGGTATTTTTCTTACCTCCATTTATTTTCAATGCAAACAAATGTGGATCATCTGTGAATCCTTGAATTTCTTTTCCTTTTGGATACTCCGCCTTTCCACCAAGTGCATCCCAGAAATCATCGGGTTCATTACCTTCCCTCACAGATACAGGTAGCCACTTTGGCTGAAAGTTGCATTCAAAATGTTATACAGGTCATTAGAAGAAATAGCACAAAAAGAAAGAAATAATGTCCAGTCACATAATTTAACTGAACCAAAATGCCAAAACTTCTATTAAATTTTCTTTCCCAGAGAATAGCATTCAGATAAGATTGTAGCACTGTGACATACATTAAGTAATTCCACCATTCTATCAAGAAGATTATGGTCTCGAGCCGAAGATAGGTTCCCAATCCAAGTAAAGATAGATGCCTCAGTTTGCAGAATGTAGCAATAGGATGAATTCAGGGAAGTTGAAACCTATAAAAATTATGTTATATGATCAAAGAAAGCATAGAAAAGTGAGAAAATTCGACATGGAGAAATTGAACGCAATATACAATTTAGTGCTAGCCAACAGTTTTCAATTAAATCAGTTAAACAGACCAAGAGAAAACAATACAAATAAAAATAGTTATTCTAATTATCATGTTATTATGGTTCCATCAAATAAATTATATTTACTAAAAACTATAAATATGTATAACTTCTTACAGTCCTGCAGTATTTTTTAATGCATATACAATCAGAACAAGATATTGAAAGTTTGAAACAGTTAGTAATGAAATATATTAGTGACTCCAGCTCTCAACTTGAATAAGAGCTTTATTAAAGCTTGGAATTAACTGATGCAATTTAATTTATTTATTCAAAAGAGAAAACACATTTAACATTTCAAGCCTTGGAACTCAGTTTTTCTAGTAACTAGAGATTAAAAAAAAAATACAATGGACTTTCACCCCTGGGTTAAGAATGTCACTGAAACATACTTGATCAACTTGGATTGCCTGCATATTATCTGGACTTGTACCTTGAACTCTGAACAGAGCTACCTGTGTTTCATTGTAGGTTTCATCTGTGGTACCTTTTTCTTCTATGAACTTTTTATATCCTGAACTGTTTCCCCCCTTACAACAAGAAAAATAAAAAATTCAGCGCATGCTTCTTTCTATTAAAATTACGAGCTATAGCCTTAAAATGAGATTATAGTGTGTACATACCTTGAATATGATTAGTCTCTGAAGTATTGAGAAAAACTGAACTGGCTCCTTACTCTCATGAATTTGAGCCTGAACAGGCATGTGATGAAAATTAGATTAATTTATTTGTTGCACATAATTATTCGACAACTTATTATGAAAGAGCAGGCAAGAATGTCACTAACCACAACTGGATTAGTTCTTGCTGAATCAGCCATAATATTCATGTGAGAAATGGCCGCTGTTTTATCCTCCTGCAAGCCAAAAATAATAGAACATATTAAGAGTTTCTTCACAATAACAACCACCACCACCAACCCTTATCCGAATACATGAATTCGAGTTTATTCATGGCTACGAAAAAAAAAAATAATAATTACAAGATTGAAGGTAAAATTTAGACAGCTTCTGGAAATAAAATTTCACTTCCAAATCACTTTTAATTTTAATGCCAAATAAGATGTCATGGGCTGCAATTCCAACAAACTAAGAAAACATCATTAGACTATCCTATAGTATATAATTTTTATTTTAAAGAAAAGGAAATAGATTGTCTGTAAATAATACAACTTTGAATACTTAATAAATTTATGTGAATTTCAGTAGAAAAAATTGCCTACAGGATACATAACAAAAAACATTGCCTATTGCTTACTGTTACAGATTTGCAGCCAAGCCAAGCATAAAAGAGAGTTTCATCCCTTCCATTTCCAGGAAATGTATACTGTACTATATAGCTATCTCCGCTGTAAAGCCTTGTCAGCTCTGCAACTGAAAGAAGAGATAATTCATCACCATCCACCAGCCAAACCTGAATTTGCAGTATTCAGTTAACGGTTAACACTGGCTAAAAAACAAGTATGACTATTTGGAAACAAGAAAGTGCAAGGTTTTGAGCAATAAGATACTTTTATTTTCCCAGAACAATCTATAGACGGCTCATTGTCTTCTTCCGGAAGCTCTTTCACTTCATAACCCTGATGCTTGAATATGGCTGTGGCGAAAGAAGAAAAATAATGTTCAAAATTTAACTACAGGTTATGGAAATGATTGCATATTTCTTAAACACAACTAAATTGTATAAGGTACTAAACCTGCTACTTTTTCTTTGCCTTCCTCATAAAGCCTAGGCTCCGCTGTTTTAGGCCAATTAGTAAAATATGACCGAAATATCGGACTTTCCAATCCCTCTGACAAAAATGTCAAATGAGTCTTGTTTGATCTGCCTTCATTTCTGACAAAATCCTGGTATTTGGAGATGGTAGTGAGAATAGGCCATGACATTAACACTCTAAGGAAAATTTCCTGGTCTTACTTATCTGTCATTTGCACATTTCAACAAAGAATTTATTACTAAATTTCCAATTTTACTGCCCTTTACTAAAATCTAAGTACATCACTAATCAAGAAATGTAGTTTGAGATTGATAGAATGGATCAATTAGATTTTGAAAATTAAACTCGAGCATTTCAATAAACATATTTTATAATGAAGCATTGATTTTAGTTTCAATTCTTGAGTATATGGCTGAAGTGACAAATTAAAAAAGGACCGGAGAGATCACAATTTAGAACTGTGGCTACAAGGTATATAGAGAATATGAAATCTGAAGATCAAACCCTCCTAAGAATATATATTTCTTTTGGGGACACAATTTGGCTCTATAATAACATGGTTAGGATTCTGACATAAAATTTTCAAGAACAAACGTGGAAAGTGAGCATGTGGTAGAGATCCACTAAGTTGGCTGGATTTAAATTAAAGAATGAAAGTTTGAGATAAGTACAGGTATATATGCCTTGTTAGAAATCAAGATAATATCAATAGAACATTAAGGAAAATATCAGATGTGATCTCTTAGAATTAATATTAATATTTACTGTTATTTCTTAATTATTTGCTTATTTAATTAGGATTACGCCTTTCCTATCCCCGTTGTTATTATAAATACGAGTAATGTCTTGTCTATTGTATCAAATCATCCTATTTCATAATATTATTCATTTACCTTTTGTTCTCTCTTCTGCCTCTTCTATCTAAAACCCACAATCTCAACATGCCTGATTCTTTGGAACTTGGAAGTAAATTAACTCTTAAAAGATAGCACCATAGACCGAGAAAAACCTGAGGCTTCCATGAAAAATAGAAAAAAGGGAAACTTGAAAGAAAGGGACTCTTACTTCTGTAGCTTTGGTTGCTGTCCTTCTTTCCGTCAATAATGTCTGCCTTCCCATCCAAACAAAAATCTCGCTATCACAATCCAACATGTAACACTTGTCTGTCTCAAGCATGTCTTTGCTAAATGGTTCGCTTCCAGTTTCACAAAGTTTTCCCTGTAAATTTATCCTATTGAGAAAACAAACTGTTTAGTTAAGAGTAACATAGGTATTCAGAAAGTAAACAGAATTACTTTCTACTTCTATCTCTATCTCACACATTTCCTTAAAAAATTATTTTCATTTGAACCAAATAACAAAACGAATTAGATTGTTTCTTAACATTAATGTTATTAAGTTGATCCTGTAAAGGTAAAAGTTAAGCATATCAATATTAATCAGTTCAACTATTGATCCAATATAACAACGTTGGAGATCTTTAAGATGAATAAGGATAAGCAAGTGTGGATTATCAACACACGCATTGATGCAATCACACCAGCAACATGCACATGAATTTCTGAAGCTCACCAAAACAGCTTTACAGATGGAGCCACGGATTCTTGCACAGAATGCGGGTCTCGGGGAATGGGAGCATAACCACCAAAGAAGCTCCAGAACTCGCCCACATCAGAATCACCAACAAATTTTCCATCCTCTACAATAATTATACAATGATGATTATACTCAAAAAAAGAAGAAAAAGAAAAGAAAAGAAAAGAAAAAGATGGTTATAACTTATAAGAATAAAGAAAGGAAGCACATATTCCAACCTATTGTTGCCACCTCAGATTTTCCACCATGCTTATTATCCTTGATATACTGAACAACCTCCAAACCTTTGGCTCTTTCTTGAATAGTAGAATTGCATCCACTGAAGAGGAAGATTTTTGATGCAGTGTCCAATATGAATACATCTTCATGATTTAATGATGATCTCAGAAAAGGCACCTAGCAAATTGATAAGCATGTCATACAGATATGTGTTAAACAGATCAACAGTAGTAATCATGTAAAGCTTACAATCAATGTTCCATCCCCTTGAAAAAATCATTGGCTAAAAAATCAAATCCAGTTGAACTAATTTGAAGATCATACAATATTTATGGAGAGACAAGAGAAATAGAAAATAGCTTTAGTGTATACAACTATAATTTTCTATCAAAAGGAGTAAGCAAAGGAGTAAATTGACATTATCAGAAGACAGAAGCAGTTAATTATCAAACTTCAAAGAAAACTTACTTCTTTCACATGAACAACATATTCCCCCTTGCATGTGTACATGCGGACTTGGTATTCACCATTCAAGCTCCCCTGCTTTGATGTAAACACTCCCTCAACGGGTATAATACAAGGTTTGAAGTAAGATAGAAACTTCTGTGATTCATGGCCTTGAATTTCCCTGTATTGAACACTGCATGATCCTAAGGCTGCATCCAACTCAAGTGCCTTTTCTGATGCCAAAGCCGAGTCCACCTGCTTATGAGAAACAGTGCAATATGCAGATCATGTTGTTTAATCATCACTCATATGCAACTCAATTACTATGTTCATTATTTAATTCATCATATTTTCTCCAACAACAACCAAGTTGTCCGATAAGGTGGGATTGGCTACATAAATTAGTGTCTATGTTAACAATGAAACAATTAAAATCTAAATCTTTTATGATAGTTTTGTCTGTGATATTTATCTTTCTCTCTCTACTTTCAACTATTGGACTATCCTTCATCTATTCATAGATATTTGTTCCATTGAAAGAACAATTATTGCTTCAACATGGCACTTGTCCATAACTAATATCGTATAGAACTTTTTTCATTAATAACATAAGTAACTTTGGAATGAGCTTCTAGGCATCGATTTCTTGGATCCAATATACCAAATATCCTTCCTCAGTCAATCTATCTAACCACATTTATTAATAATGGCACGATATTATAATCCAATACACATAGACATAATAGTCCCTTTTTTGTTGATGTCTATCGGATAAACAGAAATGAGCCAAATCGGCAATGGCACGTCAAACGAGCTTTATTTTGGAAATTCCAGCACTGTAAACTAGTTAGTATAGTTTGATGAGCCCTTCCATTTGGTTTTACATCTATAAGAAGTTCTACCGTCTACTCAAATTAGAGAACAATTTAATTTCATAAAAAAAATGATGAGAAACAAGACATAAAATTGTTTTAGGAAAATGTTGAACTGCATTAAGGCTAAGGGCTGAAGACATAAGTGTAGTAAAGCTTAAAACAAATGTTCCTGAAAAGAATTAAGAGTAATAAACAACTATCACTGCAAGCAAGACAGTAAAACAAGAGTGGATAAAAACCTTCTTTGTTTCATTTCCCAGCCAATAATGTATGTCATATTGAGGAGTGCCAATTTTTGGAAAAACTGCCTGTTTTCCATAAACACAAAGAAAGGTATCAATTTCACATACAGAAAAGAGAAAACTACTAACAATGACATTATGGTGAAGTTGAAATCCAAAAGCAGCAGGGTAAAGTAAAAAATATAGTGAAACAGTGAAAAGATAGTGATGGGATCTTTGAAAACTTGGGTTTTTCGATTGTGATATAGCGATCAATGACTTCATGAATTGAAAAGAACTGAGAAAGAAATAAGGTTGCCAGTATCTTACATTCAGAACTATGTATGCACTTCCAGTATAGAATCTTCCATGGCTTGATTTTGACACTGGAACCAACTGCTGATTTTCAATACACCAAATTTCTAAGCCTCTAAAATTGAAAATTAAGTGAAAATCAGAAAAGCCGGTGAAAGAAAGGAAGTCCATTTTAACAAAATTTCTTCTTTTATGTGAAACACAAATTTGGAAGAATTAGGAGACAAAGATTAAACTAAAAAGTTAAGTCTCCCGGCTACCACTTCAATGTGCCCACCAACTACTTTTTAAAACTGGCCACTATTAAAATGCAAAAACCGATTTTCCAACTTCCTTTCTTAGCATCACCTCAATAATGAAGAAGAAATTCATCTAATGATAGCAGATACAAGTTTATTTGTAATTTTCTTTAGCCCATCAAAAAAATAAAAAATAAAAAACTGAACCTGAAGATAATTAGAGCATAGTCAATACTCAATAGACTTAAGACATAATATAAGGAAATTTAACATAAATGGATTGTAAGGATACGGGTTTGCTCCTGCATTTAGGAATGCAGAATCCAAGTCTTTATTGGCAACCGGCATTATCTGTATGCTCTAATATTCCACCAAAATAGTTGATAATGAGATAAATCTTCAATCCAGGATTTATGTTAGTCCTCAGAACCTGAGACAAATGTAAATAATATGATTTCACTTTTCAGACCACATTCTGGTTTGTAAGATTTAGGGACAAAGCAATGAGAAAGAATGAAACTTGAGGAGTTTCTGCTGAGAACTAGGTATTATATATAGTAAATAAGCTAAGCAAAGAAAAGCTACCATTATACAATAACTAACATCAAACAGAAAACTTGGCATTCAAAGAAAAATAATAACTGAACTAGTGTAGATTACTCAACTGTCAAGCGATTACAGCGATGAATGAAAGCTGTTATCATAGCCCATATCAACTTTTTCCATGTTTCTGTTATAGTTATTTTCTTATTCAGCTTGATAACTTCTCATATGAGTTGCAGTATGCTTATTTCTTTTAAGATTTGAATCATTCTATAACATGAATAGTCCATAATTCAAAGTACAAACATCTAAATCTACTGAGAAGTGACAAGATTGTCCCCACCAAAAACAAGAAATCCAAGCGAGTTTGACAAAGGAATAATAAATGCCTGAGATTTATCAAAAAGAACAAAACAAAAAACAATAAATGAATGTAACAAAATCAACATCACATTCAAGCACAGTGCACGTTACAAATCACAAAATGTTCATATCTAAGCTACTGAAATCACTAAAGACAAGTGGTCAAAGGTCATTCCAATGATCTGAAGTTTCTAGAAGCTTAAACAAAACAAAACAAAACGGAGAATCTGCAAAGCTTTGATGTATAAAACAAATTGAATGAACAGAATCTGAGATCAAACCTTGCGTTTGTTCAGATGATTCAGCGCGTATTGAATTGAATTGAAGTAACAGAGACAAGAGAGCAGGGGAAAAAGAACAAATGTTGGATATTCCGATTTTGCCACATTCAAAGTCTAAAGTCTAAACAAAAATTGTTTATTTGGAATATTGATTAATTAATACTGTTTGGTATATAGAAAGTGACTTCACCAAAAGCAGCAACAAAAATTAAAAAATTAAAAAATAAATAAATGAAAGGAAGAAATAAAAAGAAGGAAACAGTAAGAAAGGAAAGCATGCTTGACTTTATCGTCCAGCTTGTAAAGGGACCCACAAAAGGTTCACTTTGCAGTTTGCACTAAGCTTAATCAATATCCATAATCATGATTAATCAAACAGTACTCAGCTTGCTGTCTCCCTACTCCTTTTTTAGAATTTAGATTAGTGAAAGTGAGTTAAGTCAAATTTAAGTTAACATTCACCAAAATTATATGTCTATAGTTACTGCTTTATTTTGAAGGATTATATAGGAACTTTTAAACAATACATAGAATTTATGAAAGTTTGCAATTTTCACTTGCATCATTTCATTGCCCAAAGGGTGGTAATTGTGCAACTTAAACTATTAAAGCACCTGATGAAATAAACAAAGATAATAGATGTCCATAAAAAAATCAATAATTAGTTATTAGTTTTATATAAAATATATATTAAAATAAAAAATATGTATTAAA
>NC_029785.2:5165218-5167081 GCF_000816755.2 Arachis ipaensis
TTTTTTATATAAAATATATATTAAAATAAAAAATATGTATTAAAAAATAAATTAAATAATATATACTTATATATAAATATATAATAATTAATTTAATAATTAATTTTTTATGTGTGTTTAAAATTTTTCTAAAATAAAATAGGTTAACTATTCTGTCTTGTTCGGATACTATTACATGAAGTATGAATCACATAGGAGCAATAGTATAAGTGGTTAGTTATTAGGGGAGTGGATTCTCTCCTGCAGAAAAAAAATTGGATGGTATCCAGTGTTTAATTTAACCATTGATTGCTCTCTCTCTTATTTATTTTTGGTCCCACTTATAGAATTAAAGATGAGAGATTACACTGCATTTTATCCCGTGTTAAAAAAATTGGAGAAGATTCATTTTCAATTATTAGTTGCTATAATTTTAGTAAGTTCTAACTTAAAATTAGTCATGAGACAGTTAATGATAAACTAATAATTGAATTAGTTATTAGATATTTATTTCTAGTTAGTAAATGAGTTGAATCAGTTGGTATATAAATAAATTCAGAAAATGAGACTAGAAACTTAAGGTTTGTTCTTGTAAGTTTCATCTTGTGAAATTGGTAAGAGAACTACACTTTTTTTTTATCTCAACTCTCATTTTCTCTCCTCACATCTTAGAATTGTTCTAATTTTTTTACTCTCTGAACTCTCAAATTTTTTTATGGTGTAGTGAGTGTGGAGAGAAGTAGAAGAAATCAAGAACATATTTGAAGAAAGAGCCTTGTACAAATCTATAACAAATCAGAAGGAATCACTATTTACTCTTTTAAATTAGTAGGATGAACAACCAAAACATAACATTAACCAAATCTTCACTACCACCCTCCTATCCAATGAAGGTATCTGATACATCATGTCATTATCTATTTTTTCTTTAAAGTCTTGGGTCATTGACTCTAGAACCACCAATTATATTATTTTTTCTATGAAATCTTTCAAAATACTTCAAGAAATAAAACCAGTTTTACTAAACATGCCTGATGGCACACATACAACAGCTAAACTTGCAGAGTCAATATACTTTTTTTTAATCTTTTCAGCTTACACATGTCTTCTATGTACTTATATTCAAATTCAATATAACTTTTAGTGTCAAAGTTGATTAAAAACTCAAAGTGCTGATTTTTTATGAAAATAATTGTGAAATTTAGGATAAAAACACCAAGAAGATGATTGATGTAGCTGAACAAAGAAGCATGAGCTGAGAGATAAGATAATTAGAGAATTGTCTTTGAAGGTAGGAGATGGAAGAAAATTTCAATTTTGGGAGGACAATTGACTAACATGTGGTGTGTTGAAAAATATCTTTTCAAAGTTTTTCTCGATCTCAAACCAAAACGGATCTATTATGTAAAAATTTGATAAAACAGACATTTTATTCTATTAACTATTTTATATAGGAAGAGATTATGTATATTAGCGTTATTGATCAAAAGGATAATATTTGTGTATTATGTAAAAAGGATATTGAGAATGTTCACTACATGTTCCTTGATTATGAGTCTACTTAGCACGTATAGTGTGCTTGGTTGATTGCTTATGGTAGATTATGAACAATTCTAGAGACAATTAAGTAATACTTTTAAGAACTAGACAAGAGCGCATATAAAAAAGGAAGAACATAAAAGATGATTGATTAAATTTTTTGCTATCATTTAGAATACTTTGTTGAAAAAAATGATAAGATTTTTAGAAATAAAAAAACAAGTGCAGCGAAAATTATTAATAAGATGTTTAGAAGCTATAAAGAGTGTAATGATGTTTATTCTAATAATTAATAATTATAATATTAGAGATGACTATAAATAAATTTTTTTTTTTTTGGTTTTT
>NC_029785.2:5167369-5180341 GCF_000816755.2 Arachis ipaensis
TTAATATATTCCTAATTTTGCCCAGAATATTGTTTAAAATATATATGAAATATCCAAAACCTTAATCATAGACAACTCATTATACTAAAGAGTTAAATCTTATAACCTAGAGTAGCAGAGATATTAATTACCTATATAAATTTCACGTGTGTATAGAGTGGGTTTGTGTGGGCTCTCTAATATAAGAAATTGAATATATTTTTCAGTTTAGACTTTAGAATACATTTTTAGGTAGATCAAATGTCAATAATCCACCACCTAAAAAGAATGCCGATAATTAATGTCATAATATATCTAAAATATATATATTTTTAAACGAAATAAGCTCAACACACAAGTGGAGCGAGAAAGCTAGAAAAACAATAAAACAACACCTCTTGAAAACACCTAGTAAAATCTCACACCAATAGCTATCTCAATGTCATCTCCGTCATTATCATCAATAACAAAAGGGATTCTCGCACCTGCACTCTTTGTAGTGAAGTAGAGACATATTGAAGATTTTTTCAGCATCTTTTCCTGTGTTCTAAAACAACCTCTTGTTCCTTTCCAACCAGACATTCCAAACAACCGCAAAATAACTTATGAACCACTTATTACGCTCCTCTTTCCTACTTGTAATACCTGTTCAGCTTTGAAAATGTTCCTTCATAGTATCTGGATAGGACCATTGTCTGCCAAAATTAGTTAACCAATCACACCACACCTGCCAAGTAAATTCACAGCCAAGAAACAAATGGTGAACATATTCAACATCCTTATTACATAATACACACAAATTATCACCCTGATTAACAATTCCTAGCCGACACAACCTTTCCTTTGTATTCACTCTACCTATCAAGACAAATCAGGCAAACAGCTCTACTCTTGGAGGGACTAATCCTTTCCAAAGAGTCTTAGTAAAGCTATAACTTGTTACGTTATCCGGAAGTATTTCCGCCTGTAGCACATGCACAAAAGAGTTAGTAGAAAAAATATCTTGCCTGTCAAACTTCCAGACAACTCTATCCTCTCTATCAAAGGTTAATTTAATCGGTCGCAAAGTGTCGTGTAATTGATTCACAAGTTCCAACTCCGATTGGAACAGCTCATGCCTCCATTGGAAGTTTTATATCTACTCTAACCCATCCTAGAACCCACAAGCCCCTATGACAGAGCCTTTTCGAATTGAAACTGAAAAGAGCCTTGGAAACCTATCCTTTAGAGGACCACAACTTAGCCAGCCATCTCCCAAACATGAGTTCTTCTACCATCACCAACCTCCATGGACAAGTCAATTATGATCTTGTCTCTTATATGTTGCTCCTTAATCTGTAGCTGGCAAATGTCCTTCCATAGACCCCCTCTAGTTGGTAAAGCCTGGGTGGACAACAGCTCATTAAGGGAGAGATTATTACAAGAGCATACCACCTTCTTCCACAACGAACACTCCTCCTTTGAGAACCTCCACCACCACTTAAACAAGAGTGTAGTGTTACGAACCATCGCATCTCCGACTCCTAACCCCCCTAGCTTCTTCGGAGCTTGGACCACATCTCATCTAACCAAAGCCATACCCTTCCTTCCATCCTTCTTACTCCACAAAAAACCTTCTTTGTAACGAAATCAGTTTCTCCGCCATGGCCTTCGACATCTTGTATAAGCTTAAATAATAAACCGGCAGGCTATTTAATACTGCTTTGATGAGTACCAAATTTCTTGCTTTGTTTAGAATCTTCAATTTCCATAAGCTGAACTTCTCCTCTACTTTGTCTATAACTGGCTTCTAAGTCTTGATCAACCCCAGGTTAGCTCCTAAAGGAATTCCAAGGTATCTGACAGGTAAAGAAGCTTCCTTGCACCCCAATAAACTGCACATGCTTCGAATCCACTGATGTTCACAATTGATTGGGATCAAGCTGGATTTATCGAAATTGATGCTTAGCCCCGACATCAACTCAAAACATCATAGGAGCCTCTTGTAGTTCTTAATAGTATCCTCCTCTGGCAGACAGAACAAGACAGTGCCATCGGCAAACTGGAGATGTGACAATTCTATATTATCTCTCCCAACAAATAAATGGGATATCTAGCCATTTCTAACTGCCTCTCCAATCATTCTATGTAGTACATCAACAACAAGTACAAACAATAATGGAGATAGGGGATCACCTTATTTCAGACCTCTTTCCATCTTGAACGGCTTTGTTGATGAACCATTTATCAACACCGACATAGAAGTTGTGCCTACACACTCCATAACCCACTCTCTCCATCTTCGCCCAAAACCCATTTTCTGTAGAACAATGTCCACAAAGCTCCTTTGACCCTATCATATGCCTGTTGAAAGTCCAGTTTGATTATTGCTGCTTTCTTTTTCCTCATTGATGGTTATCAGTGGCTAAGAAAAGGGGGGTTGAATCTTAGCCCTTTTTTTGCTGAGTAAATCTTGCTGTCCTTTTAAAAACGCTTAAGGAGATATTTCTACTTTTGTCTCGTCACTAGTCAAGAGAATTTTTCTTTTTGTCTCGTAACCAATGAGGAGATATTTTTCAATTTTGTCTCCTTCGAACAGAATCAGAATTAGAGTAGAGTAGAGAGAGAAAATCACACCCATAAGTATCCTGGTTCAGCTACTAAGTGCAGTGCAGCCTACATCCAGTCTCCATCACAACAATGATAGAATTTCACTATAATCATCTTGATTACAGACACCAATTCTCCCTAGGAACTACCCTTCCTATCTGGGACAAGTCCAGAATCTAACCCCAATCCTGAATTTGACTTGGTCACCTACCAAGCTTTCAACTGCTAAGTGCTAACCCAACTTGCAAGAAAATTCCCATAGAATCATGAAACACAACACAGATGTACAAAGGACCTCTAGGATATTTATGGATTTTTCTTTTAATTTTGTATACTCTGCCTTTTTTCGCTTTTTGGATTTTTCATACAAACCTCATTGTTTGCCTTTTTCCATGAGACTCAAGACAGACAAAACTAAACTGAAAAATACAACATGAAAAATATTGAAAGAGAAAAACTTCTGTTAGCTTGGGTAGCTATGAGAACTCTGTGCTTTGCACTCTTAACTCCTTACTTCAAACCCTGGCTGTTCTCCCTTATTTATAGAAGGGGAAGCCTCCAAGGTTGAAACTATTGAACCGAGCCAACTTCTTCTTCTTCATGCAAAAACCGGTTCGACCAAAGAGAGGAGAGAGGAGGCCGAATGCTATAACTAACATGCAATTACCTCTGTGTCATCCCTTCTCACCAAGATCCATCAATCCGGGCCTTCCATCTTGACTTGCTCCCCAAGAAGGATTCATAGTCCTTGATGATTCCTTGACTGCTTGACAGCTCCTCCTGCTCTTATCTTCTGCCTCATCCTCTATGTAGCTACAGTAGCTACCTCCTGTGGTGGTTGATCAAAAGTAGAGACGAGTCATGCTTCAAAGGGATCTACTTCCTCTGGCCAAGTTGGATCTTCTCCATTTTTGGGTATAGAGAGCTTGAGGCTTCCTTACCACTTCTTACCATAAGTGGCAAAGATCTCAGCCACACCTTACTGTGGATCTTCTTTTTTCCAATACTATCATCACAATGGCTTCTTGCTTGAGCATAGCTTCACTGCTACAGTGCCTAAACTCTGATAACTTGCAGCTTCTTCTTCTCTGTGACATGACCAAAAGTGATGAGAGAAAGGAGAGAGAAGAGAGAGAAATTTGAACAATATTCAATGGAACTAAGAAAGAGAATTAAAAATGAATTAAGTTTTCCACTTCCCTTTGCTTAGTAACGTGTGATAGCAATGATGTCAATCAAATCAATTGATGTTTCTCTCTCATGGTTCCAATGCAATTAAAGTAAGTTGAATAAATTTGAAATCCATCAAAGATTGAAAGTGGGTAACCGAACTAAGCATGCAAAGTTCTCTCCTTCTCTTTTTTCAATTCGGACCAAGCCTTTTGGTTTTGCACCAATTTGTTATTTTTGGGCTTGTTTGCATTCATTCTGGCCCAATTAACAAAATATTGTTTCAGCCACCATAATCAAAATAATTTTGCATCAAGGCTGAATATTAAATTATATTAGGCTTGTTATTTTTCGGCCCAAGCTAAGATCTGCACAACACAACATTATTAATTAACAAATGTTAATTAAGGACCAAATTAATAATTTTGTAATTAATTATTTTAATAATGTTTGATCATCATCAATTTTATTTTGGAGTTTTCCAAACTTATCACTCATTTTACGCCAATGTACAGTTTCACATGCAATAAGAGGCCCATTATGTATTTTTCGACCTTTGACAAACGCACTCTGAGTCTATTCAACTAGGCTTGGCATAACTGATCTCGTCCTCCTGACCAATACCTTAGAAATCACCTTATACACACAACCAACCATGCTAATTGGTCGAAGGTCCTTAATCTCCTTAGCGCCAATGAACTTAGGTGCTAATGCAACCCATGTGATATTAGAATCTGTCGATAACATGGATGTCTGAAAGAATCCCAGCATAGCTGCCGTGAACTCAGTCCCAATCTCATCCCAGCACTTCTTAATGAAATTCATGTTGTACCCATTACTTTCAGATGCCCTAGATGATTCACAGTCCCACACTGCATCTCTGATCTCTTCAACTGACGGCAACACCTCTAAAGTCGCAGCTTCCTCGTTAGCTATCATATCTACCAATGCATCCCTAAAGCCCACCAAATGAGACTTCTCCTAATGATATAATTTCTTGTAAAACTCTCTGATAGCTACTTTTATTCTCGCTTGATTTCTTACTAACCTTCCATTAATTACCAACGCATCAATCCTGTTATTCCTCCTTCTTGTTGAAGCTACGTTGTGGAAGTACCTGGTGTTTTTGTCCATGTCCTTCGCGAGTCGGGATCGCGACATCTGTTTCCAATGCACTTCTTTTCTCACATACCACTTCTGACAACAAGTCACTAACGCCTTTCTTCTTGCCTCCATCGTTCAGTCATACACCCCATTGCTAACCATGTCATCTATCTTCTTGATATCTTCTTCAAACTTCATAATTTTCTTATCCATATCGCCAAAGTTGTCCCTGTGCCATCTCCCCAGAAGTTTGTCAAGGCCTTCAATTTATCTGTAAACTGTATCTCCCCTAGCCCCCTTCATTCCTCTTTAACCACTCTTAGAAAACCTTCATGTGTGAACCATGAGTCAAGGCTTCGGAACAGTCTCGGTCCACATCTCAACCTTGTATCTCCAACTATCATCGAGCAATGGTCTGACAGCCTCCTTGGTCCTCCTCTTAAGCAAATCTCTGGGAACTCCTCAACCCATTCCAGATTGAGCAGAACTCTATCAATCCAATTGCAAGAACAACCTCTAAACTAAGTAAACTTGCGGTCATTAAGCAGTAAATTCACCAAGTGCATATCTTGTATCCAATTCTTGAATTCGTCATCAGATGCTGTTAAGCTAGTAGTACCTTTTCTTTCCTCCACTTGAACAATCTCATTAAAGTTTCCTATGAAGCAACAAGGGACCTGACATAATCCTGCTATATAACTCAATTCCTCCCACACAACAAGTTTTTCATTTCTAATATGAGCACCATAAACCAGGAAAAAAGCACAGTTAAAATTATACTTTAATATGAGCCTCTCCCCTTTATAGCAATTACTCATTTAAAAAATTGTTTCATCCCATATTCAACAATCCCCTCGATGCACCTTTAGATTCAATATATTCACACCTTACACTATCACACCCCCAGATTCTAGCTACATCAAATTTCGTCATTACATGCCTTTTAGTCTCAATCAAATCCAACATATTCAGCCTATATTTTTATTCTTAGGTCTGCATCACCTTGCCTTCGCCTTTTGTTTCGCTAGTCTTCTTTTCTGAGCAATCTCTTCATTTTGAGCTTGGAGGATAGCCATGATATTGTCTTCTTCGTTGTACAACACTACACTGGACTCCACTACTATTTCCCATGTCCTCTTATTTTCCAGCATTTACTCTTCCAATGTTGCACTCTGATTGTCACCGATATCCCCATCATTTTCATCTCCGGCTTTCCCCCTTTGAGTATCTCCAACTCCATCCCCTCCTTGCACCATCATTCTCCGACATACCTTCGATCCACCACGTCCCTTTACAACATTAAAGACCTCTAGTTCCTTATTTTTCCAGTTTCGATCTTCAGCTTCACTTACAGTGTTGTTCTCCCCATTTGAATCGTTATCCCCATTGACATCCCCAAAGTTTCCTTCATCACTAAAATCCCCACTTCCACCATTTTTATCACCGACAGCACCATCATCTCCATAACCTCTATCCATCCCAAACCCCATATTTTCAGCCCCCTCAATCCCTTTGAAACTTCCATACTCCAACTCAGCCAGAATCGCCGCTCCGTCGACATTCCCAACCACCATCGTGTCCCCACACCCAACATTCATCACCGGCTCCAATGCAGTGCCACCATTGGCCACTGCCACATGGTTATTGAAGCCATGACTCCCACAGTTCAGCCATTGTCACATTTCTCCAGATGGTCGTGCTCGTGTGTCCTGGGACCAATCAGCACCCCCTCCCCCAACTAGCCTTCGTCCCATAGATGTACTATGGACGGGTCGGCTCAATGTTAGGGTATTGTGCTCCACAAGACCTGGTTCCACAAGACCTGCACCGGCACTCAATTTGCCCACCCCAGCTCCCCTCAAGGTTGATCCTGATGGTAGAAACGGGTCCGTTTGCAATGTGTGGCCCATATCAAGATAACTAGCATTTGTGGGCCCTATTTTCTTAATGCTAGTGTTTATTCTTCTCCCCCTTATGGCATCCCCCTGCAGCCTACATTTCAATTTGCCAAAAATCCATGACACAGTTTCATCCGAATCTTCTCTATTTCTCATAATGGCTTCTCCCACAAAATCAGCACTCCCTTCATTAACATCATTATTTGATTTGTAGGTTACCAAATTAAGAGGATTCTGTTTTAAATTTTCATTAACCCACTCGTTCAAAATATTTTCCAAAATTGCCATTCTATCCTTATCTTCTTCACCACCCGCGTCACCGCCATCATCAGTTCTGCCGCCTGGTTTACCCAATCCGGTAGATTTGTTTGCTCCACCGATCTGACAGCCACCTCTGAACAATTACCTGTAGTACTTATCCTTTGCTGTTCACAGCTTGTGTCCCCATCAGCCTTATTATCCAATTTACAATCTATTCTATATGTTTCGCGCTCCATCTCTTTCACCAAAACATCAAATCTGCTAATGCTTATTGTAATATGAATCCATTCGTTGATCATGTCCATAACACAAGTATCAATTTGCATTCGTCCAACACTGAAGTAATTGTACGATTCTGTCATCGTATCACATCCAACTACTTCACCCCCATTGACCTCCTATGATTTTAAATGTTTCAACGGACCAGGCATGCAACAACACTCCAAAACATTCTAACCACACTCTTCTGGTTTCACTCGTTCTGACTCCTCCCATCTCCAGACACTGAAAAATTGTAGAAGGCTATTCATTTTAAAAGTGTATGTCTCTTCAGCGCTTAACACACTATCAAAGGTCAATAAAGCTTTGTATGCGCCCAGTTTTCGAACTTGGGTAACTTGAAGCAGATTTTTTGCAATCTGATCTTTCAACAAGTTAAAATTAATAGCAGTTGTTGTCCCTCCTATGAGACTTCTCTGTAACCAGTTCAAATTTTCCTTTGCCACAGTTACTTCCACCTTTTTTGTCCATTTGTTTTCACGTGGATCTAGGTCTTTCGTCTTTTTTCTTGGTTCAGTTGTATTCCTCCGGGCGTCTACCTAAACCTCCTTGAGTTGTGGCTGACCAATAGTAGTGTTTTGATCGTCTGACTTTCTCTGAGTTATCTTCAATTCATTCGTACCCGATATTCTCCTGTATTTCGCTTCCCCCACAAAAATCACTTTACCTTTTAACCTCATCCTATTCATATCCCTTATAGCCTTCAAGGTCTCTCCCTTCGTAGTGTAACGTATGAACGCAAAAATAGATATATTATCACTTTTTTGTTTTCATGATAAATATATATCATTTATACGTCCCGTCCAGTTGAACAATTGAAACAACTCTTTTTTCGATATATTTTCAGAAAGGTTATCCACAAAAATTGAAAAAGACTCATTCTCAAGTCTTCGATACTCTTGTCGATCCAAATTCTTGGATCTCTGTCTTATTTTCTATATCTAAAATGTTTTATAAACATGAAAATCATGACTTAAAAAAAAGGAAATGATAGCAATATTTTTGACGCGTTTAAAATGTTCCAATGCTAATCGTTGCACCCAAATATGATTCAAGACGAACTTTATTTTGCTAAACCTAATTTGGATTGTGAACCTCTACTGAATACGTTTCAAAATTTTAACGACTCTATCCCAACATAGATATTAATGGTGTCACTCCGTTCAACTTGGAGAGGGAAAAATATGAATGATTAAAAGAAAGCATGTTTCAAGTATAATCATTTAGCCAGTATAGCATGGTCTACTAAAAATTTAAAATAATGTTGTAGATTCTCGCATTAAAAAAAAAAATTCACATGCTCTTGGACTTTTGGTAATGATGAAATTAGGCAGAAAGCAATCAACATATTTTATCCTATTATCTAATTAAATTATGGCAATTACTCTAGAACTCTTTATAATATAGAGGGTAAAATATTCCTTCTAATGTGACAATATATTATTGACTTATAATTAACCAAAAATGTTACTGCTTATTTAGGTTAGAGTTAAAATCTCAACTAAAATAAGTTTGTTATCAAATTCCAACTCAACCAATCATATATATATATATATTATAGAGAACTAATACCGTTCGCTAATAATTCAACCAAAAAATATAAAGTTGGCCAAAAAATCCAATAAAAAAGAATCACATTTTTTTGTCCCTTTTTACTTTTTTTTTTTTCCTTTTCGATACTACAATTTCATCCATCTCACCACCAACCACTACTAATATTGTTGGTCACCCGCGGCCTCTAATTATCTTAAATTATAAATCCTAAATTTAAATTCTAAATCTACAATAATAAACTTAAATATTAAATTTTATACTTTAAATGGGATGTATTTTGTTTCATTCTACGTATTTTTTTATTTAAATTTTGAATGTTTTTATTGCGTTTTAGTTTTAAATATTTTTTTAAAGATTAATTATTAATTACTTTGTGTTGGGTATATTAGTATGAGAAGATGATAAAATCTTATATTTGTGTAGTGATTTTAAGGCATGATTAGATCGCTTTCTTTAGAGAGATATTTGTCCCCACACTTAGTTGCTATAGGATTAATGACAATACTCTCCCAAGATACAATGAAACCTAAGAATTTTTTAATTAGCAATAGTAAGAAATTCTCAACTCTCTTGAACAAAGAAAATTTCTTAATGGTTGAGTAAATTGTACATTTAGTACTTGTATCTCTAAAATAGTGAACAAGGACTTATTTATACATATTGCACGTAGCAATTATGATTAGTTACGTATACAAATGATTGTGCCTTTTCTATTACCAATAGATACAATATTTTGAACATACACCATTCTTAAAGAGTTGTGTCCTTTTAACCAATAGACACTATTTTGAACATACATAATCCTTAAAAGGTTGTGTCCCTTCAACCAAATGGTACTAAACGGTTAGTAACCGTTTATTAATATTAATAATGATATTAATGGTAATATCAATAATATTAATAATATTAATTAATCAAATTTGTAAATACCCTTCAATCCCCCACTATTTACAAAATTTAAATGTCATACAAGTATATGCATAAAGAATGTGTCACTAAGATTAAACATTCTTTTAGTGTAAATTTTAAAGTTCTAACGAAATAATAGGTGTCTAATCGATTAAACCTATACTCCATATGCCAGTACCAAAAATCGCACACATTATTTATACCCTCCAAGTTTAAGAGTTTACAATTTTAAGCACTTATATGGCCTTGTGCTCATCCTGGTTTCATGAATATTTACGAGAATAAAACCTCTAAAATTCTCGATTAGAGTGGCACCACTCTTATATTCATATAGGTGGAATCTTTTGATAGATAATATTATCATTCCATTAAGATTTTAAACTCACCCTCCTAATTTATTGTAAATAGCATTAAATCCTATACCTTAGTGCTCTAATTGCTAAGTAACTTGTTATTACCCATTAAACCTTGAAACTAGTGGTCTACTAGAATAAGGTTGGATTCCCATCATTTAGCAATAATAGGTTTTAATCCCATTTTAGCAGTAGTCTCTTTGATTTTATCCCTTGACAAACCTTTAGTCAAAGAGTCTGCTAAATTTTCTTGAGATCTTACATAAGTGATGGTAATTACACCATCATCTATTAGTTGCCTCACAAACTCATGTCTCAAACTTATATGTTTAGACTTTCCATTATATACCTTATTATATGCTCGAGACATGGTTGATTCACTATCACAGAAGATTGAAATGGCTGCTGTCTGCTGTGGCCACAACTTTATATCATATAACAAATTTCTTAACCATTCCGCTTCTTTACCTGCGGCTGATAAAGTTACAAACTCAGCCTCCATAGTAGAATGTGTAATACATGTTTGTTTCTTTGAGGTCCAACTTATTGCTCCACCACCTATGGTGAAAATACATCCTGAAGTGAATTTGTTGTCACTAAGATTTGTAATCCAACTTGTGTCGGAATAACCTTCTAAAACTGCGGGATAATCACTATAATGTAATTCCAAGTTTATGGTTTTCATGAGATAACCAAGAACTCTTGTTATATCCAATGTTGATTGCTAGACTTTTCTGTAAATCTTGATAATTTGCACATAGCAAATGCTATATCAGGTCTAGTACAATGCATTGCATACATTAAACTTTCTATAGTGCTAGCATATTCTAATTGTGCTATAGGTCTTCCCATGTTTCCTTCTAATTTAAGATTAGGATCATACGGCGTATTGAATTTTTTAATTGTGAGATGATCAAACTTTTCCAATATCTTTTTGATATAATGAGATTGACTTAAAGTAAAGCCAACTTCATTCTTATGCACCTTTATGCCTAATATTGTATCAACTTCATTCAAATCCTTCATCTTGAATTTAGAAGTTAGATACTCCTTCGTTATATGAATTCCTTCTAAATTTGTTTCGATGATTAACATATCATCAACATATAAACAAATGATTACTCCATAATCTTTAGTAAATTTTGAGTAAATACATTTATCCGCACTATTATGTGAGAAGCCATTTGATAACACCACTGAATCAAACTTCTCATGCCATTGTTTAGGCGCTTGTTTTAGCCCATACAAAGACTTAATTAATTTGAAAACTTTCTTTTCATTTTCGGATAGCACATAGCTTTCCAGTTGCTCCATATATATTTCTTGTGAAATATTAGTATCATTTTGGAGATATTCTAAATTAGAAGTTGAATTTGATTCAATAACTACATTAGACACCAAGTCTAATATTTATATGCTTTAGAATTTTGAGCATATCCTATAAAAGTGCCTTTTTTTTTTTGCTCTTGCCCCAATTTGGTTCTCTTTTGATCAAGAACTCGATAAAAGGCTAAACACCCCCATATTTTAAGATAATTTAAATTAGGTTTCCTTCCTTTCCAAATTTTATAAGGAGAAACCTTTTTATGTCTTGATGGTATCCTATTATGGATATGACATGATGTCAATAATGCTTCACCTCACAAATTGTAAGGCAATTTTGCATTTCGTAACATTGAATTAACCATATCCACTAAGGTACGATTTTTTCTTTCCGCCAAACTATTTTGTTGGGGAGTATATGGAGCGGAAGATTCATGCACAATACCATGTAATTCACAAAAGTGATCAAATTCATTAGAAAAATATTCTCCACCTCTCTTCACCTTGTAATGATTTAAGGATCACCACTTATGGATCACGAAGTCTATTTAGAAGGATTTATAATTCATGAATTTGATCCATAATATCATTCATAATAAATTCAAAATATTTTATCATAATAAACTTATCTGTTCCTTGTTGTTTAGTATTGTACTTTTCTTCCAAAGATTTTCAAATATCCAATGGTGATTGAATTAACATATGACCTCAACATGCAAAAGTATCTTCATCACATTTCTTCTTCAATTGAACAATTTCTTCTTCCTCTTCCAGTGTGAAATTTTTCAGCAGCATTGGCAATTGGTGTAGTCTTTGGGTCAATCACGTATGCAAGATTGAGAACTGAAAGAAGAAACATCATTGTCCTTCCAACGATTGAAGTTCGTTCCATCTAAGCGATCTAACTTAACAAACTCTTGATTCATGACCTTGAACGTGGTGTTTTGATCTTGTGTCATCTTCAAGTAATATCTCTCTAAAATTGTTGGGTATATTAGTATGAGAAGATGACAAAATCTTATATTTGTATAGTGGTTTCAAGGCACAATTAGATCGTTTTCTTTAGAGAGATATTTGTCTCCACACTTAGTTGCTATATGGTTAATGACAATACTCTCCCAGGATACAATGAAACCTAAGAATTTCTTAATTAGCAATAGTAAGAAATTCTCAACTCTCTTGAATAAAGAAATTTTTTTAATGGTTGAGTAAATTGTACACTTAGTAATTGTATTATCTCTGAAATAGTGGACAAAGACTTATTTATACATATTGCACGTAGCAATTATGATTAGTTACGTATACAAATGATTGTATCTTTTCTATTGCCAATAAATACAATATTTTAAACATACATCATTCTTAAAAAATTGTGTCCTTTTAACCAATAAATACAATATTTTAAACATATATAATTTTTAAAAAATTATATTCATTCAACCAAATAAATAACCATTTATTAATATTAATAATAATATTAATAATAATATGAATAATATTAATTAATTAAATTTGTAAATACCTTCAATTTGTTGATTGAAAAGAGAGAGGAA
>NC_029785.2:5180646-5185654 GCF_000816755.2 Arachis ipaensis
TTATCAAAAGATAAGTTTTGAAGAATAAATTTATAATAAAATAATTAATATTAAATAATTAAAAATAGATTCTTTATACGTATGTCAAATAATTCTTCTAGTTACCAAACATAGTTACGATTCAAATGGATCCAAACTCCCCCATTATACTTTATCAGAATTTTTTAAATAAATAAAATAAATATAAAATTTACGCATATGTGTATCTCACCCTTAGTACGATCGAGGTAAGTAAGAATACATTATTAGTGTATCACGAATGCAGTTAGAAAAAGACATGTGCTCCTCATTGAATGTATTTCGTTGTCAGTAAAAACGAGACACGCTAATAAGTAATAACTATCTCATTCTCAACGAAATTGAGATACATTCATAGAGGGGCTTATATATATAATATCCCCTGCGAGGCTGCGACTGAGTTGCGCTTTCATTTCTTCAGTTCTCCCTTTTATTTCATGTCCTATGCATATCACGTTCCACAAATAACTACTTGTTTAAACATGTATCTCGTGCTTAGTATAAACGAAAATTTTTTCAAGTGTATCTCGTCCTCAGTAAACATATGATAGGAACAACAATTTTTTTAAAATGTATCACAATTGCAAACATTATATGTTAATAAAAAAAATGTCCTCTCTAATACTGAAAGAGGAATGTTAGGAAGCCAGCAATTTTAGTATTTTGTAACTATCAATTGGTCATCAATAGTGTTTTTAATAGGGTGAGATTACATCTAATGATGAGAGATCACTCACTTTTGTTTTGATGGTTAAGTGCTGGCCAGAAAACACAAAAGTTGCTGACCCCTAGACTTTTCCAAAACTGAAATATGTAACAAAGTAAAAAAAAAGTAAATTTTTATATGCATATCTATATGGATAAATTTTATATTTATTTTATTTATTTAAAAAAATCCTTCGTTGTTAGAAAAATCAATCCTGATGATGATCAAATCAAAGTTTTAGAACTCCAATTTTTTTTAATCAAAGTCATAAAAATTATAAGTGTTCGTTTGTGTTTGAGAAGAGATAATTTCTTCTCCTAGGTTCGTGCTTCTCTCTTTAAATACACTCGTCCGTTTAAGCAAATGTCGAGAGTTCGAATCCCACCTTGTGCATGCAGCAATTCATTGGCCAACGGCAGACCCTTAAATAGAGCTCCGATCTGTAACGAATTAATCATTGGCCTGTTAGGGATACCGTGGACAAAAAAAAAAAACTTAGTAATGTATTACAAAATTGAATTGAGAGAAAAGAAAAAACGTATGATAAATTTCGATTCCCAATTAAAAAAAAAAACATAATCATCCTAGCAATTAATGCTCAATTAAAAGAATAAAGAGCAACAAATGACACAACCATATAAAATTTTAATTAAATGTACCCGATTCCTACTTTTGGTTTTTCATCTATATTTTTGTTTGTTTGTATTGTTCTTAACTTGATGTGCAAAAGGGTAACATAACAATGATCATTGATTAACCATAAAAAGAATGTGGCCAACCATCCAAAGAAAATAACTTTTGTTTTTTTTTTTGTAAAAGAAAATAACACTATTTTACTTGAGTTTGCTTCCCCTTGCTGGCCATGCATATAAAGCAAGAACAAGACACTTTCATTTCAACAATAAAATAAAATAAAAATAAAATCAATAGCCAAAACATTTGCCAAACTATAATACAAACAATTTAAATTTTTTAACCACCCATAATTTTTTTGTCACCAATAAACAAAATTGCCACATAAATTTCATCTGTTTCAAGCAAAAATTATTCCAAAAAAAAAAATTGGGCAAAATAGCATTATTATTCATGTCTAGCTAAAGTAAAGCAGTCACAAAAACATTTACCATGCTATGTTGAAGGATTAAAGCAAAGCTGTAACAAAATCATTCTTCCGCACATTGTTAGTTTTAATTGAAGGGGGAATCAAATCTCGAGTGCAAGGAAATGCATCAGCAGTAACAAATAAGGAGGACGTTGGAGCAAAGATTAAGGGCTTTCACTCTTTAGGTCAAGAACCAAGGAACATAATAAATTAATAATATCACTTAAACATAAGTATATTTACTGTCCAAAAAGAAAAGAAAAACATAATTATATTTGGTCTAAATTGAACCATCCCATCCGGATTTTATTATCAGAACTCAGAAGAGTACATTTAGTTTACGTACTACATTTAGTCTGTTTAGGTACTCAGATATTTTATTTTCAGAACTTTTTTTTTTCAGAATTTTGTGAATAAAAACAATAAAAATATTTTTTTTATTTTCAGTCTTTTCTATTTTTAGAATTTTTTGAAAAAAAAGTAAAAACAATAAAATTCTGTTTTTCCTTTTTTTTTCACAAAATTCTAAAAATAAAAAATATTAAAAATAAAAATCGTATAAAAGGGATAAAATATGAAAAAGTGACAAAAAAAAAGCCCAAGCTGTGTAATGCTTTTCTGACCATGATCAGTATTTTTCCCTCATTCTTCAACCAAAACAGCATATCCTTCACCATCCTAATAACCTACCTCCATATCCCATAATCCCATATCAAGCTCTTATTTCACTAGATACTGCTGTGAATGAACCTCTTGTTGAGATGTGGCAATGACATCTCCTCAAGCAGGAGAAGAATTTGTTGTACAATAGGAAATTGTTTTGAAATTTCAAGTGGACAATTTCTGCAACAAATTTGAAGAAGATCCTGTATTTTCTGTTCTATTTTCGTTTTCTTATTGTATTATTGTTTTCATATTTTTCTTCACATATTTTGAAACTGAAAATACTAAAATAAAAACCAACAACTCTTTATCCTATCCCTACAGTCCTACACAAAGCAGAGACATCTTTGGTAAGGTCCTCTAGTGTGAAAGTTAAGCACAAATCATATCTCCCCTCATGAAGCTCCCTAACTTTCATTGCAAGGGGGTCCTTAAAATGTATCTATGGGACCAACCATTCCAGGATGTTGATATATCCGGCTATGTTTTGCACACTTAGTGAGGGTAAAGGAGAAAAGAATGGGGAAGTCAAGAATGAAGGGTAAAAGAAATCCAAAGCACTTCTTAATCAACAAAGAACTCTGGAAAAGAAAAATTAAAAGAACCGTTGAAACCAACTCATATTGATTCATATGAAAAACAAATCCAACAAATATTAAGAGGAGTGCAAGGCAGCTAGAGTAAGCAAAAACAACAACAGAATATGCCTCAGTTAATTAGGAAAGAGACACACCATGTTATGGAGTCAAAAATGTAGTCTGCTAACTATACCAGAAGCAGTGTCTGAGAAATAAGATATGTGAAGCACAATCAACAGAATACAACTGTAAGTCCCTTACACGATATTAACAGAAACGACATGCCTGAGATTAAGATCTGTGAGGCACAACCAACAGAATGCAACCTTAAGTCCCTAACATGGTATCATCAGATAGCACTTTCCAAAAAGAAAATCATCTGTTAACCGAAACTACATGCCTTAGATACTTCAATGGCAATTACCACACTCCCAATCAGATCATCTAACTACCAACCACCTCCTCTTAGTTCTCAGTTAGATGCCATCATCCCTTAAAGCCAAAGATCTCATTCATTAGGGAATAACCCAACTATAGTGAATATCACCAAATCCAGTGTATACCACACTTTTCAGAATGTTCAATTTTGTCAATGATACTGCACTCTGTGATTCAATGCAATCTCGTGACTAACTTAAAAATTTTCATGTGTCAGGGCCTAAATTAAACCATGCTTACGATCTCAATAACAAAAGAAGGAATTGAACCTTCGAGAATGATCATCACAGTTACCCCATCTCTGGTCCTACCTTATAAACAGAACAGAACTCCCCACTACCACTAGTAATTCAGCTAGGTTTACAACACCCCTTTCAGACAAAACCCCCCAAAATCTCACATATCCAAATCACTCAAAACCCTAGAGATTATATTTCTTTGTTAACAAGAAATTCAAACCTAAGATTCAACTAGATTTGCTTTGCAACATCGGCACCAAACAAGCAAAAAACTCACACATCCATCACCCAAAAATACCAAAAGGCCAATTTCTTTATCAATCACCAACATTAAATTAGAAAGGATAAAAAAAACCGAAACATTTTACAAACTATACATACACATCACATTAAACAAAGCAATCCACAACAAAAATAGAGAACAGAGAGAAAGCGCGTGAAAAACACAATCAGCGCGTGGCATCGTTCTTGTTACCAGCATCAACATCGCGAGCAGCGTTTCTATTATTGTCATAATCAACGACCTCATTATCGGCGAGTGAGCGCGAGTGCTGAACAATCGCGCGGCCAATGGAGTTGATCCAATCCTCCTTGTCCTTATCGGAATCGGCGAGGAAGAACATGGTGTTGTGCGGCGTGGAGAGCTCGAAAGCGGAGGGCCTGTGGAGAACGTCTTCGGCTCCCTTAACGGTGAGGCAGTTGGCAACGTTGACGACGCCACGTGGCACGGAGGAGCGTGAGGAAGCGGAGGAGGGATCCTTGAACCACAAGAGCTTGCCCTGTTTCAAGACGAACCAGCGGCGGCGCCAGGTTTTGATGTAGTCGCCTTGTTTTGTGAGCCAGCCGGAGCGTTCAGGGTTGGACCAGAACTCGATTCCGTTGTAGTCTTCGGGACGCGGGTCTTGACCCGTTGCTGATCGCCAAAGATCCTCCATTATCGAAGGTTCAAGGTTTTCTTCTCTCTCTTCTCTCTCGCTTGTCTCTCTCTCTTCAGTGGGATAAGCTCTCAGCTCTGTGAGTGGAATCGTAGTTGGGAGTTAGAACCAATAATTTCACTACGCCCGACCCGGATGTGTTCTATCAATTTTTCGATGTGATCTATCAATTGGGAAAATCTGATTTTTCCCAACCCGTGATTCTACACGAGTAAATTGAAATTATATTATTTGAATTATAATCTATTTACAATTTTTTTTAAATTTAAAAAAAAAAAGCTTTTTTATATAACAATAATTTAAAAACAACTTATTTTTCATTTTTTGAA
>NC_029785.2:5185676-5198692 GCF_000816755.2 Arachis ipaensis
ATAAAAATATTTTAAAATATAATAAAAATATCAATAATTAAATATATTTTTTCATAAAAGAAATTAGGTGACCAAATATTTTTAGTAACGATATTAAACCAAATCCTATCAGCTATACGCATTGAATATGTTGGGATTCTTCCTCTCATACATCTAGGATTGCACATACATAGGATAATATCTACATATTTACGGTAATTATTCACATCTGATTCGAATTTTACGGATATTATTTTCGTAAAGTTATCAGATCCGATTCGTACTATAATAAGATCGGATTACAAATTTAGCAGTGATATCTGCGGATCTGATCTGCAGATCCGCATATCCTCACGTCTCATATAAATAACATAGTTTATGATATTTTGTTTTTAATTTTTTATATTGTAATTCAACTTAGAATAATTAAACTTAAATATTGTGTTATTATTATTTTTTTGTTATTCAAAAGAACTTTTATTGATAATATTTTAAGAATAAATAAATTTAAACCGATAAAAAAAAGGATTTTTTGAACTTTTTTTTTATAAAAACTGTCCAACAAGATTTTAAAATAGTTTTTTTAGTTATGCAGATATACCCGATATTTAATCCGACCTGAAAAAATGTAGATATTATACCGGATCCAATAAATACAGTATAAATAAGATAGAATTATAATTTATATCCAATCCAATCCTTGTGCAACCATACACCCATTTCTTTAATGTATGGTTGTCATTCTTGTGAGCAAATATATTTATTGAACTACTTTTATTGTACTTGGTTAACAAATTTACTTGTTCATGTAGCTTCCTAGAAATAGTTTAGAAATATAATTTTTATTTTTGAATTTTTTAAATAAAAAATGTTTTCAAAATAGATCGAAAATACGGCGTTGCAAGCGCGATTGAGGTTGGGGGCGGGAGAGCGAAGAGGAAAATGATAGTGCGAAGGTTTTCCTGCTCAACGAAAAACACTACCCACTCTCAACTCAATCTCAGTTCCCCTTCTATCTATAATAACAATAGCTGAATCCCACAACTACCTCCGTTTCCCATACCCCCATTCTGCTGCAAATGCGAATCTCTTGTTCTGCAAATTTGGTGCTGTCATATACTTTCAAGCTCAGATTGGTTAATCTTTAGTTGATTGTCTGGCAGGGTAATGAAATTGGTGCTGATGAAAATCAAGGTGTATTGCGGAAACCTGAACTTGTGAAATCCCTTTGGAATCTGAAAAAGGTGGGGTTTATTTCAACTTTGTTTTGTCTTTGTGGCGAATTGTTTACTTTATACTTAGATTAAAGATAGATTTGTGATAGGACATAATTTTGTGGAAAATATGCTTGGTGTGTTGATCATTCGCGTTGTGTTGTTGAGAAATAGATGGTGAGCAATTGAGAGTGGTGAAGGAGGCATTGCACCTTGCAACTGCACCTTCCGCAGTTGTCTGTCGAGAAGAGGAGCAGGATATGGTTTTGGGGTTCTGCAATCCTGCGTTGAGCACGAGAAGGCTGGGAGCTTGTACATATTGTTGGGAATAATACACCATTCCCCCTTGAGAAAATACCTTTGATAGAGAAATAAAATAGACACAATCACAACACAAGAATTTAACGTGGAAACTCCAATTATCGGAGAAAAAACCACGGCCGTTGTCAAATGACAACCAGAGAATATCACTATGTGAAAATTGTTACAACACATAGACTTCTTTCTCTCACCGGCACCCCAGTACACCCACACTCTCTCAAAGCAAATATCTAACTACACCTCACAACACTCTCCAATAAAGAGTACAGAGGAAAAGAAAAATCAGATACAAGCTTAAAGTGTTTCTGACTAATGCAAAAACAAATGAAAAACTTAGCCTCATATTTATAGTTTAGGCCACCCACTCCATTTGCTATCCTAAACAATGTGGGACTAATTCAACCAAATCCTAACAATCTCCACCTTGATTGAAATAGTCACACATCTTCAGCTTCCATTGTCAACACCGACAATTCTTTGCTGCCATTGTCTATACCGACAATCATAGTTCAGAAAACTATCATACTCCACCATGAAAGTATACTCACTTGGAATTAGACCACTCCAAGCATTTCACCTTGGTACAGATCGAAACCTTGCTGAAAATTCATGGTGCAACTTCCAAATTGGCTTTTCCTGGAAGTTCTTCAGCCATCAACCTAACTCCGCCACACACCTTGCATCTCAACGCCAACCAATGCCCGTGTGCAATTGTGGACTTCTTGTCTTCTAGAGAACATCATCTTCTCTCATAGAGAGAGCAACCAGAGATATTCTCCTTCAACGCCTTGTGCAAACCTGATTGTATCAACACATCCTTGACTTGTATTTGCCACAAGCCAAAATTGATTCTTCCATTAAATTTCTCTATTTCAAGCTTCACAACACTTGAATATCCTGACATTGTTGCAACCGTATACTGGAATAGTATAACTCAACCGTGCACTAGGAAGGGTCCACAGGAAAGAGAGGTGGGTCACAATGGACACACTTAAATACCAGGTCTTTCCTTAGCCAGAACCTTTCCAAACTGCACTCTCACAGTGTCACACTGCCTTCCAGCAACAACAACAGCAACCAAAGATCAACCTCAAGCCACAGGACAAAATTCTTTTCTGATGTGGAAGGTCAGACTAGGCTGCAACCACAGAGCATACTAAGAATAAATCCCACCAAACCGAAGCTCTGATACCACTTGTTAGGAATAATACACCATTCCCCCTTGAGAAAATACCTTTGACAGAGAAATAAAATAGACACAATCACAACACAAGAATTTAACGTGGAAACTTCAATTACCGGAGAAAAAACCACGGCCGTTGTCAAATGACAACCAGAGAATATCACTATGTGAAAATTGTTACAACACATAGACTTCTTTCTCTCACCGGCACCTCAGTACACCCACACTCTCTCAAAGCAAATATCTAACTACACCTCACAACACTTTCTAATAAAGAGTACAGAGGAAAAGAAAAATCAGATACAAGCTTAAAGTGTTTCTGACTGATGCAAAAACAAATGAAAAACTTAGCCTCATATTTATAGCTTAGGCCACCCACTCCATTTGCTATCCTAAGCAATGTGGGACTAATTCAATCAAATCCTAACACATATGCGGGTGCCCAGGAACTGGAAAATCGTTGTCCATGGAGAAAGTGAAAGAGGCTTTACTCAATTGGGCAAAAGAGGTAAGCTACACTTATACTGTGTTTGCTGCAATATTATTGGTTTTAGGATTGTGAATATTTCCTTCTGATGTATGTGTTATATATCTCTTGAAATGATTTTTGGTTGGTGGTGTGTGTTCTTCTTGCATAGTTTGCGATATTTTGGTGGAAATTCATGGAAGAATTACTATGATTGATGCAGTAAGAAGTGGTATCCTTTGACGTAATGAATGATAATTTTCTTTTTTTAGTTTTCTTACCCCTTAATGGTTTGGTCCCATTGATACATTGTTAATATGTTCCTCGTGGACTAGAAGAATACCATATGCACTAGTTTCCCATTGTAATTGTATGCATTTGATGCTCAATTTTGGGTTAATATGTTCCTCATGGACTAGAAGAATACCATATGCACTAGTATCCCATTGTAATTGTATGCATTTGATGCTCAATTTGGGGTTATCTGAGCAATCACACTATACATACTCTATAACTTGAAATGCTCTATCTAGATTATAATATGGTTTTTTGTTCCTTTCACTAACCACTTCTTGTCTGCTTTGCAGGAAGGTTTTCCACTGCCAGATGTTTTGTCAGTAAATTGTACATCCCTTGCCAATACATCTGATATTTTCACCAAGGTAGGAGGAAACCAAAGCATATATTATTGTAGTCTTGTTTGCTTGTTTGACTGACTGAATGACTGGTTCTAATAGATACTTTGTAACGACTCAATTTTCAATACGTCATGATCATACTGAAAAGCAAACGTTACTAATTTGCTTTCCTAAAAATTAACTAAATATTTATTATTAAGCTTGTAATCGTATTAGCGCGAGATCGTACCGCAAGATCGATTTTTCAAAAAAAAAACTAATAATTAAATAAGTACGATAAAATAACACAAACATTAGAGATAGAAATAATATACATCATACATACTACTTACATATATATATATACTGTCATACAGGTCATAAGTTAGCGTACAACCCTTCACATCTTGTTATTATATACATAATCAACACTAGCCTAGTCAATTATGTACATCCTACTTCAGTGAGTCTAATTAAAAGTGAGAGACTAAACACAAAAGCTAGGCTAATACAAAAAATTCCCAAAAGCCACATCCTCAGCTCCCAAGCGTCAACTTTCGTCATCAGAGGAAATCTCAATCACTTCTAAATACTCCTCAGGATCCTCTTCCTCATTATCAGAAATCTCAATAATCTCAGGAGGGGTCTTGGCACTCGTACTGTTGCTCTGGCCCACATTTGTCGGTCCACTAATGGAGGAGTTTGTACCAGAGCCTATATCTGAGTGGGATATTCCTGTAGAGCAGATCTCAGTGTCTTCGTCTGATCCCTCATCTGAGGAGCTGCACACCACCTCCATTAGTGGACCGACGAGTGTGGGGCAGAGCAGCAGCACGAGTGCCATGACTCCTCTTGAGATTATTGATAATGAGGACGAGGATCCTGAGGAGATGTGATTGAGATTTCCTCCGACGACGACAGTTGATGCTTGGGAGCTGAGAATGTGGCCTTTGGGAGTTTTTTGTGTTAGTCTAGCTTTTGTGTTTAATCTCTCACTTTTGATTAGACTTATTGAGAGAGTAGGATGTATATAGTTGACTAGGCTAGTTTTTGGGCGCCAGCTTAGGGGCTTCCTATATGGACCAGGGCCCGTAGTGTTGATTATGTATATAGTAACAAGATGTGAAGGGTTGTACGCTAACTTATGACCTGTATGACAGTATATATATGTGTGTAAGTAGTATGTATGATGTATATTATCTCTATCTCTGATATTTGTGTTATTTTATCGTACTTATTTAATTATTGGTTTTTTCGAAAAATCGATCTCGCGCTAATATGATTACAGGCTTAATAATAAATATTTAATTAATTTTTAGGAAAACAAGTTAGTAACGCTTGATTTTCAGTATGATCATGACATACTGAAAATTGGGTCGTTACATACTTGGGTTGAGCCAATCACGGGGAAAAAGGGTTTTGGCAACACCCTTGCAACAACTTCATAACATGTATTCACAGAAATCTTCTACCAGGAATATGATGTAAGACACATGCTTGTTTGTTAAATATATACACCCAGGTGTTTTTTTTTTTTGTAGCGTTAGATGGCTCACATATATCATTTGTAGTGCTGCTTGTTTTTGAATATTTTGGATGTTATCAAAGTTTGACATGTGTATGGATTTGTGTTAATAGGTTGATAGTTGCTGATGAGTTAGATTACCTAATAACCAGAGACCGGGCTGTGCTCCATGACCTTTTCATGCTTACCCCCTTCCCATTTGCCAGATGTATATTAATAGGTAAAATTGCTTACAAGATGTAAAATTGTTTGACTCTATTTTTGGTCATATCTTGTAATTTAAAGGCTTCAGCTTATTCTGAATCATGCTTTTGTTTGTTCAGGGGTAGCAAATGCCATTGACCTAGCTGATCGATTTCTTCCAATGCTTACATCTCTTAATTGTGAGTAAATCAAGTCAATAAGTTTCTACGATGAGCTTTTGTTTCATTTTAAACTATTTGGTGATTGTATCTCAATGGCATTAACAATGAAGTTTAACCTTTTGTGTAACATTGTTTGACTGTAATTTTCTTTTGTCTTTTACTTTTTTAATTTCTTCCTTTCTTCATGTTCCAGGCAAGCCTACTGTTGTAACTTTTTGTTCCTACTCTAAAGATCAAATCCTTAGGATTCTTGAAGAAAGGCTAAATGTAAGTTCATTGCTATTAAATTTAAGGTTGTTCTCATGTCCACCTCAAATCATTTATAATAGAAACATACAACATATTTGCTTTATCATAGATACTATGATTTGAATATGCATCTTTATGGCAGCTGAAGGAAAAATAAACCAAAAGTTAAATTTCCCCTTGTTGATTTTTCCCCTTTTACTAATAGCTATTTTTCACCATCAGGAACTTCCTTACACTGTCTTTCAACGTCAAGCACTAGAACTATGTGCTAGGGTAAGTCCATTTGTCAATGTCTCCGCAAGTTTACATTTGCTGTTGTCCTGTAATGCCTTTATCTAGGATACTAGATCACATAAAAACTGAATATAAATCTCTTGCCAAGGAAGAATTCTTAAACTTTTAAAGCAAATACCATCTTGTTAATTGATTTTAGAAATTTCACCAGATTTTACATTGGCCACTTCATCTAGAGGCTAGAGATAATCAGATCGTTTAGTTCAACTATTATCTTACTATATTTAAAAATGTAAAATGTATTCAATGTATCACCTGAGAGAAGTGTTCAATATACCATGGATAGTACATAAGTATGAACCGTTACTTGTGTGAAAGTAGTACTCAAATGTATTGTTATAATTGCAAAGTTAATGCAAGGCTTACTGCCTTGTTATTCTTTTCTCATTCATGGTCTAAAATATAATTTTGGAGGTTGTAGTTGATTTCAATTCTGAATTAGTTCACAGATTTAGTTCTGATGAATACACGAATGATATAGTGATGTACCGTTCTTGTTCACTGCCTTTTACAGAAAGTTGCTGCAGCTTCTGGGGATATGCGGAAAGCTCTTTGCATTTTTAGGTTAGTCACTTTATCACAATACTAAATATAATATAAGTTGTTTCAACTTTCAAATCTGTTTTTTTGTATAGATGAAAATATTATCAAACTTGAACAACTTTACATCTTTTGTTGCATATCCCTGTTAGCCAAGCAGCCTTCACATAATTCCCTTTTCTCAATTTCTGAAGTAAAAATATCTGATTTTGAATTTTGGCATTCTTATCTGCTTAGTCATTTAGATTGTTCATTTTATTAAAAATTTAAAACTTGAAATGGAGCTTTTCAGGCCCTTTTTTTAATGTTTTCATTGTTCTTAAAGACTTCAACTTAAAGCTTACATTTAGAAATTGCCATTGGAACATGAGGCATCTTTGATGATGCGGAGGTGATTTGTTACGTAAAGGATTACCTTGACAATTTAGGTTGTGAAAATTCAAGCAAAATCATTTTTACTGTTTATTTTCTTTCAGGAGTGCGATAGAGATGCTAGAAGCAGAAGTTAGAGAATCTGTATTCAATTGGAAGAGAAATCATCCTCTAAACAAAATATGGCTACAGTTTCTGATCCCATGAAGAAACAAGAATTTGATATTGTAAGTGATAGAAAAAATTGGTTTCAATTTACAGTTATGACAATTGAGGATTATAAAATAGGTTTATACTAAAGACAATGTGAAAGCACTTTAGGGAAGTAATAGATGGAATGAGTGCAAGTTTCGTATATCATCAATCTTTATAATACAATGTATTAATTTGATTATATTAGGACTTAAATGATGTGCAAAATTGCTATACATTAGATTTATTTATAAGGAATTTTATTTAATTTAATTTTATTCAATCTTACTAGAATTGTTAATACAAAGGCCTAAGATCCATTGATCATATGGCTCGTGCTTTGTCAAACACATATAGATCACCAGTGGTGGATTCTATACAATCTTTGCCACATCATCAACAGGTAGCCTTAACCTGAATATGCTCGTGAATTGTTGAGTTAACAGTTAACACAATTACTGAAATGGAACACCTCTTGTTAAGTATATAAGCTAGGCTAAGTGATCTCTACTTTCAATGTAACTATTTTTTAAGAGTACTATCAAGTGAGCGGGGAAAATGAAAGAAATGTTTATTTGGACACTTAATTATAATGGATTCACAAAATTCTGTAATATAGTCTCTACTATAAAGTTAATTGCGGTGTAAACTAGAATTGGACAGGGATTTACAGAAAATTCGCATTGACTACATTTGAGCTGTCATAGAAAGTTGAAAGTCATTGAAGGGTGGGTAAAGAAACACGCCTGTAGCAATTTCATATATTAAGAGGGTAGGTGGTCGTTGAAGATTTATTTAACAAGGATCATTAGGTATTGAACATGTAATCAAGTTTTTTGTTCTTTTTTTACAGAGTAGTAACCAATCCTAATTGCACAAGCATTCTTTTAATACCAAATAAGCTACTGTTTATAACCTTTGACCCCTGAATTTGTACCTTTTGCAGATTATACTTTGCTCATCCATGAAACATTTCTGTGGATCTAAGAAAGATACAATCCTTGGAGAGGTGCTCTTTACAGCTTTTGAATTTGCAAAAATTAAATGATTCCTCTTTTTTTTTTAAATATATATTGATTCTTAAGGTTCTAATAATCTTGCAGCTATATAAATCTTACTCTGAGTTATGCAAATCATCATTGATTCTCCCAACAGGAATCTTGGAATTCTCAAACATGTGCAGAGTGCTTAATGACCAGGTATCTGAAACAAAGCAGTACAGAAGTTGATTATGGATTTCTAGATGTAGCTTTCTGCCGTTGATTATGAATATTCCGATGAAGCAAAGTGGCAATAAGTAAAATGATGAAACATATTATTACTGCAGGGCCTCATTAAACTAGTTGATTATGGATTTCTAGATGTAGCTTGCTGCCGTTGAGTATGAATATTCCAATGAAGCAAAGTGGCAATAAGTAAAATGATGAAACATATTATAACTGCAGGGGCTCATTAAACTAGGACCATCACGAGAGGATAAATTGAAAAGGGTAACACTAAAAGTTGACAAGGCCGATATTACTTTTGCATTGCAGGTAGTGGTTTTGGCCTTTAGGACCTTGTATAATTTGTTTACATTTTCTTTCTGAATTTGCAGTAACATTTCTGTGTTATTTAAATTTCATGACACAGGGAATCCGATTTTTTAGAAATTTCTTCAATGATCCACTCATGATTGGTGATTTTGGTTTAGCTTGATGTGAGACAGTAGATTAATTAGTTTTATGTTCTCCACTCCATAGATAAAGGTTGGAAGCCCTTATTTTTACATGCCTTTAATTTTTCTTAAATGCAACTCATGCCCGTACTTTTTGGTTCCTTGTTCTCTTGCAGGTTATTTCATTATATATGAAATTGCTTGGGAATTGGGAAGAATAGGTCAGAATTTATCACCTCATTAAATGATTCTTTTCTCAAGTTGAAATTTGTCAATGAAGGTTTTGTAATATCTGTGATTGTTATCCTGAGATATTCGAAAAGGTAATTACCATTGTCTATGTTTTGCATTCTCTTGTAAGCCTTCACAATTTAAATCACAAGTACCTAATTCAATTCATCTGACAAAAAATTAGGCTCATTTTTTATTATCAAATCATGAGTTCATTCCATAGTTGTCAAAATCATATCGATTCGTCCAGTCAAACTGAAAAACTGGCGAATTTGTCACAACGTTGGTTCGGGTGAGCTATTTGACCGCACATGAAAATGAACCGGTGAGACTCAGTTCGAACTGGCTGGTCTTAACCAAAAAAGGTGAATCGACGAGTTTTAAAAAACCCGAATCGATCGATTCAGAGCTCATTTTTTTGCCCCCTAACATAAAACATCGTTTCTCTCTTAAAAAAAGGAAACTCTAAAACGGCTAACGAAGCCCCGATCCCACCTGAGAGTTTAAGACCTAGTCCTCTCAATCTCACACAGCGACTTAGAGAGGCTCACACCACCGGCCGATTGCTGCAATGTTGTCGGGTACTGTCTCGTCCCGTCGGCCCCTGTACATCTCCTTCATTGACTCGTCGCCTGCTGTGCGTCTCTTCGTCGCCATGCTTGGTTTCCGATCTCCCTCTTCTCTACCCACTGCTGAGTGCAAATTGCATCAGGTATGTTTAATTTTTTTTTGTAAGTTATTCAGTATTTTAGTTAGTGAGTTATAAGTATGGTAGTTATTGAGTTATAAGTATGGTTCTGAAGACCGGATATGACCGGCTGGTCGGGCCAGTTTGACCGTGAACCAATGGCATTATCGGCTCGATCCTCTAAAAAAACCGCCAATGAGAAACTGTGCAAAAACCGTTGAATTGGTCGGTTCTCGGTCGGTGAACTGAACCGGAACCTGGCCGGTTTATCTAAAATGATGCCGTTTTGACTTTTGATATTTAATTTAAAAAAGGAAAAGGGTTCTGCCGTTCTGAAAGACTGAAACCCAGTCTCTCCCCTCTCCCTCACGCAGCTCTTCCAAGTTCCAAAGGTCTTCGATCGCACAACCCTTCCTTGATAACCTTAGCCTCATCGCGCCGCCCTCCTGTCTCACCGTGGTCGTTCGCTAATCCTCTTGGTTCGTCGTTCTCGAAGACCCTCCCTTAGTTCGCCAACGCGAGCATCTCCAGGTCCTGCTCCGCAGTTCTTGCCCGTCGTCCATCCGTCGTGTGCGTCGTCAGTGTTCGTCGCCAGCTCGCCGTCGTCCGTCACCAGCTCGCCAGTGTTTGTCGCCAGCTTCCCGTCGTCCGTCGCTCTCCCTCAAGCCTCTGCTCACTGTTACTGTCTTAATGCTTGATGATAATTTGATAACTCTGTTACTGATTCACTGCTCAATCTTGATTTTTTTTTCCTTTGTTGTTAAATTTTATTGATGATCAATTTTGTGCTCGTTCAGACATTCTGTGCTTTTTTCTGTTCTTAATCATTGTGCTAAGTTTGTTAAAATTGGGAAACTTTGTTAATTTTTGTACTTGACTTGTTAAAAACTTAAAATTATGTTAAAAACTTTATTAATCTTTGTTAAATCTTGTCAATTTTTGTTAAAGTTGTTCATTGTTGTGCTAACGTAAATTGGTCAGTTTTGAAGTTAATTCAATAAAGAAAAGCATAAATTGAATTAGTTAGTTAATTCAATGAATTTTTCTTTCAGTTATGGATGATAGGGTCAACCAAAAAATATTCATTTGTGTATCTTTTGATTCTTCTGTGTAACATGGTGGAAATAAAGGTGAAGATGATCTTAATGCAGTGAATCTGCAGTAAATTTTTGCGAATTTTGATGATTGATGAGAAATTTTTATGTTGACATTTTATATTTGGATATTCCCTTATGTTATTTGATTTTTGAGTTTGTATTTTAAATTTTTAATAGCATCATAAGACTTTAGTTGTTATAATACTTTAAATTTAAATGATATTTTAAAGTTTATACTAGATTATAATTATGTTTTAGTGTATTTATTTATATTTTATTTATAAAATTTTATTATAAAATGGTTATTTCGGTAGAACTTTAGTTATAAGTTGATTAACTGAGTAATTGGTTATAAGTTGATTAACTGAGTAATTGATTAATGATGTTGATTAACTAAATCGGTTGATTCTTGATTGTTGTTGATTATATTTGATTGATTATAACTTGTTGATTCTTAGGTAGATTATTCAATTTTTTGTTTTAGAGTGTAATATATTGTTCTATATTATTGCTGTTGTATATATATTGTTTTAGGATGGCTTTATCAAATACACCATCAGAATTTGAGACTTAATTTTTTTTAAATGCTAATAAAAATGTATATTTTAAATTTTAATTTTAAATTTTTTATTATTTTATATTTTTTATTTATGTGGAACTGGATTAACTAATTAAATCAATGACTCACTGGTCAGTAATTCAATGACCCAATAGCTTGATTGGTTCTATCACCTCTTCGGCTCTAACAACTATGGTTCATTCAGTTAACTCTCACTAGGATGTTTGTGCTGTGTTGTGTCATCTCAAAACCCATTTCCAATAAGAAGTAAAAATATACTGCCATAGCCCATAGGCCTATACTCCTATATCTACTGTATAAATCTCCTATATCGAGAAATTTGCTGCACAACAAGATAAAAACTGAAATCAAACTTCAAAAATTAATGTCAAGAATATTAATTTGCAGGCACACATAAATTTCGTAAAACTGACGCAGTTTTTTTCTCTGCTCCATCTTCGCTCTCACACAGTCACACTCCTCTTCCTTTCACTGCCGGCCCCGGAGTCACAACCACCACCACGGCGATTTTTGAGTTTGTATTTTAAATTTTTAATAGCATCATAAGACTTTAGTTGTTATAATACTTTAAATTTAAATGATATTTTAAAGTTTATACTAGATTATAATTATGTTTTAGTGTATTTATTTATATTTTATTTATAAAATTTTATTATAAAATGGTTATTTCGGTAGAACTTTAGTTATAAGTTGATTAACTGAGTAATTGGTTATAAGTTGATTAACTGAGTAATTGATTAATGATGTTGATTAACTAAATCGGTTGATTCTTGATTGTTGTTGATTATATTTGATTGATTATAACTTGTTGATTCTTAGGTAGATTATTCAATTTTTTGTTTTAGAGTGTAATATATTGTTCTATATTATTGCTGTTGTATATATATTGTTTTAGGATGGCTTTATCAAATACACCATCAGAATTTGAGACTTAATTTTTTTTAAATGATAATAAAAATGTATATTTTAAATTTTAATTTTAAATTTTTTATTATTTTATATTTTTTATTTATGTGGAACTGGATTAACTAATTAAATCAATGACTCACTGGTCAGTAATTCAATGACCCAATAGCTTGATTGGTTCTATCACCTCTTCGGCTCTAACAACTATGGTTCATTCAGTTAACTCTCACTAGGATGTTTGTGCTGTGTTGTGTCATCTCAAAACCCATTTCCAATAAGAAGTAAAAATATACTGCCATAGCCCATAGGCCTATACTCCTATATCTACTGTATAAATCTCCTATATCGAGAAATTTGCTGCACAACAAGATAAAAACTGAAATCAAACTTCAAAAATTAATGTCAAGAATATTAATTTGCAGGCACACATAAATTTCGTAAAACTGACGCAGTTTTTTTCTCTGCTCCATCTTCGCTCTCACACAGTCACACTCCTCTTCCTTTCACTGCCGGCCCCGGAGTCACAACCACCACCACCGC
>NC_029785.2:5198728-5202476 GCF_000816755.2 Arachis ipaensis
GCGGTCTCTTCTCGAACCGCCAAACCCTCAAACCCCAGAAACCCCCCTCGAAACCCTCCATTCCCTTCGACATTCACAAGTGGGACCCTCATTTCCTCCCCCAAAACCCCTCACCACCTCCTTCCCCGTCTCCTTCATTCTCATTCTCCTCCTCCCCTCGCCTCTCTCCCATCGCCCGATTCATCATCGACGCATTCCGCAAGAACCGCCACACCTGGGGCCCCTCCGTGGTTTCCGAGCTCAACAAACTCCGTAGGGTCCCACCCACCCTCGTTGCTGAGGTTCTCAAGCTCCAAACAAACCCTACCCTCGCCTCCAAATTCTTCCATTGGGCTGGTAAGCAGAAAGGCTTCCACCATAATTTTGCATCCTATAATGCTTTTGCTTATTGCTTGAACCGTAGCAATCGGTTCCGGGCAGCTGACCAGCTGCCCGAACTTATGGACTCGCAGGGGAAACCCCCCAGTGAGAAGCAGTTTGAGATTTTGATTAGAATGCATTCTGATGCCAATAGGGGACTTAGGGTTTACTATGTGTATGAGAAGATGAAGAAGTTTGGCGTTAAGCCTAGGGTATTTTTGTATAATAGGGTTATGGATGCGTTGGTAAAGACGGATCATTTGGATCTTGCGCTCTCGGTTTATGACGATTTTAGGGAGGATGGATTGGTGGAAGAGGCTGTTACTTTCATGATTTTGATTAAGGGGCTGTGTAAGGCCGGGCGAATCGACGAAATGCTGGAGGTTTTGGAGAGAATGAGAGTGAATTTGTGCAAGCCGGACGTGTTTGCTTATACCGCTTTGGTTCGGATGCTGGTTCCGGAGGGAAATTTGGATGGTTGTTTGAGGGTTTGGGAAGAAATGAAGAAGGATAAGGTTCAGGCTGATGTGATGGCTTATGCTACTATAATTATAGGGTTGTCGAAAGGAGGGAGGGTTGAAGAGGGTTATGAGTTCTTCAAGGAGATGAAGAGTAAGGGTCATTTGATAGATAGAGCTATATATGGGTCACTTATAGAGTCGTTTGTGGCGGAAAAGAAGATTGGTGTGGCTTTCGATTTGTTGAAGGATTTGGTTAACTCAGGATATAGGGCGGATTTAGAAATTTATAATTCCCTTATTGAAGGCTTGTGCAATGTGAATAAGATTGAGAAGGCTTACAAGCTTTTCCAAGTTACTATTAAGGAGGGCCTTGAGCCAAATTTTTTATCAGTGAAACCATTGTTGCTGTGTTATGCTAAAGCAAAAAAAATGGAAGAACTCTTCAAGCTTCTCAAGCAGATGGAGAAGTTAGGTTTTCCAGTTATTGATGATCTTGCCAAATTCTTATCCCTTCTGGTGAAGGAGGGACCATTAGTAGCATTAGAGGCTTTTACACACTTGAAGGCAAAAGGTTATATTAGTGTCGAAATGTACAATATTCTTATGGATTCTCTACACAAGGTTGGTGAGATAAAGAAGGCTCTATTACTCTTTGACGAAATGAATGCCTCAAACTTGAAACCTGACTCATTTACATACAGTATAACAATTCTATGCCATGTTGATCTTGGTAAAATTCAGGAGGCATGTGAGTATCACAATAAGATCATTGAGATGTCTTGTATTCCTTCTGTTGCTGCTTACAGTTTCCTTGCCAAGGGGCTTTGTAAAATTGGCGAGATTGATGCAGGTATGATGCTTGTCCGTGATTGCCTTGCCAACATAGACAGTGGTCCTATGGAATTCAAATATAGTCTTACCATCATTCACTCATGTAAGTCAAATGATGCCGAGAAAGTGATTGAAGTATTGAATGAGATGATGCAACAGGGTTGCCCTCTGGACATTGTGGCATGTGCTGCAGTTATATCTGGCATGTCTAAGCACGGAACAATTGAAGAGGCCAGGAAGGTTTTTTCAAACTTGAGGGATCGCAGATTGTTAACCGAAGCTGACACCATTGTGTATGACGAATTACTAATCAATCACACAAAGCAAAGGACCGCAGACTTGGTGCTATCAGGAATTAAGCTCTTCGGTTTAGAATCTAAACTAAAATCAAAGGGTTTTAAGTTTTTGCCAAGTTGAAAACTGTTGTGCAGATCAATTGATGTATTTCTTCTCTCAACATGTTGAATATGCATAGTGATGCAGAAAAGCAGTAGGGAATGAAGAGTTCCAATGGTGTGGTTGGCTGCTTCTCAAACATCTTATTTCTTGTGGTTCATATGTGTGGTGGTAGCTTTAAATGATTTTTCAAAGCATCAGACTTGGGTTGCTGGACATAACTCATAATCCATAGTTCTGTCGAGGTAATCTGTTGCTTCTTTGACAAAATAATGTCACCTCGGTGCATTCGATATTAATCCATAGCATAAGCTCATCGTTGCTTCATGATTTTTTTTACATAAATGTATTGTTTGATGAGTAGAATTAAGAGTATTACATAGATACAAGTGTTAATACGAAATCCTTTTACTCACACTTGATCCTTCTCCTTATCTTATCCTCTCACTCCTCTCATTAGGTCTTGTAACCCATTGAAAAAACTTTGTTGTAACTTCTCAATTTCATTTCTCAGGTCCAGTGATGATTCCGACAAGATGCATTTTGTTGGAACATTATATACAGGAAGATGCTTTCCTAAGGAGCCGAAGTGGAACTAATTTAATATTTAATAGGACAGACGAAGATTTGTGAAGCACAATTCACCATTGCTGTTGATATCTCAAGAGCAAAAGTATGTATTAAAACAATTCACAATTATTATTAGATTAGCATGCACATTTTGTAGGGACTTGTTTTCTGTTCCGAGTTCTTTTCTTTGCTTATATAACAGTTTCACTTCATGCCAAATATCATTTCAAAGCATTTAGAGATTAGCGACGAATTAGTCCCAAGCTTCCAGCTATAGAGATTTGTTATTCATGCTCTACTTATAATTTCTGTTTTAGTTTCCCCCTATTGAATATTTGAGTTGTTTATCATCTTCAGCCAAATATCTTTACTATGATAATAGTTGGATACCCTGCTCTTTTTTGTGCAACACTGTAACTTCGAAATAACCAATCAAGTTTTCCATTTTTCCCGGTAACAAGAAGGGTCAGCTACATTTACGCTTTGATAACACAGTGTCCATGTAAACATGATTTTAGTAATACTACCGGGAAGGTGGATCAGATGAAGGGATAAACCGGTTGCTAGGAATATGAGGAGACAAGGATAACTTTGAAGAACTTATCAAAAGAGAATGGTGTTGTTTGATCATGTAGCCTACCTCTATTGATAAGGCTTTGTTGTATCTATGTTGATACACATACATTTGAGATGCTTTTACACTACTGTAGTTTTTTACCACAAATCTAATGGCTTGTGTTCTTGTGCATATGCAGGTGGTTCATCATATATGGTGATATACCTTGATAAAGCATGTTAAAATTATTTGGGGAGAATTTTCAGTCAACTAGCTAAAGCCATGGTAAGATACTTAAGATTACTTTTTCCCTGATGTGCAAGGCACCTTGTAGGAAAAAAGCATTAATTTGTCATGGTCTCTAGTTTTATAACTAAGCTTAGGGTTTAGTTACAACTTTCAACAACCATAAAGTGATTCTTGTCTCCTCAACAATAACAGCCAGACAATATCATAATATTAATTAAGCGATTCTCTTCTCGAGGAGAAATTAGCAATTCATTAGTGTTAGAAAATTGCTTTATGACAAGACATTTGCATGTGATGTGACATGCTTGTTAGTAATTCTCATGCA
>NC_029785.2:5202559-5205419 GCF_000816755.2 Arachis ipaensis
AGCGATTATTTTTCCGTAGATAATTTTTTTTCTTTTTTGGGCCAGAAGTTTGAAGTTTCTTAAAATAGTTTTAATCCACAATGTGACAAACTCGTCAAGCCAACCCGTTAATCTGTTTAAATAGGTGGGTTTTTATCTCTAAAATTATATCCATTTAAATTTTGGGTTAAACGGGTCAACTTGTGGACTAAACAGCCCACTCGTTTAATTTTTTTTTGTATTTTTTACAAAAAATTAGTATTTTTAGCCAACATTCTCTCTTATCCAACCTAAAAATTTGATTCATTAACTAAAATGACTTTTTTTAATATTTTTATGTAAGTGATATTTTTTGTTAAAATATTTTTTTTAAAAAAGATAAAAGAAATGCGCAATCCCGTTTAACTATGGGCCTGGTTATAAACAGTCTATGCTAAAAAATTATGGTCCATAAATAAAATGGATTTAAATAGGTCAGCTTGTTTAACTCGCAGGTTTAGGCAAGTTGGGCTAATTCATTTGACTTTCCTAATGGAAACTTAGTCTTGGGTGCGTATGAGTGTTGTAATGTATGATATCTAAGGTTAGAACTTAGAAGCCGTCCAATCAATCCTCCTGAAAAAAAAAACCCAAAGATAATGAGATACTACCCTCGTAAAAGCAATAACTATGTGAAACATACATACATATGTATAGTTAAAAGTTGTCCTATAGAAAGTTTTGAATGTTTTTTTCACTACATTTAATTCATAGAAAATTAAAAAGTCTATATTTAACTTGTATTTTTTATGTATATTTTTTAATTATAGTATTATTAAAAAATATTAGGAGATCAATACTTTAGTGAAAAAAAATTGGAGAGTTTGAGGATACTTATTAAAGTGATCACATGAAGTAATCTCAATTAAAATCTACTAAAAAATATTTTTGTTTTCAAAATAATGAGCATGAATGTTCTGATAATATTCTCAGTCGTGACTCGTGACTAGTCTAGTATTCAGATATTATAGATAAAATTGAGTTAAAAGTCGCCATTTTCCATGTGTTTAACGACTTTTAAAGTGATAATAGTACGATAAGTTTTATTATCTTGTCTCTTATTTTATTTGTGATGAATTAATCAAGATAATATTTTTTATTTACAAAAACTGAAAAGGACAAACAATGCTATATCATGTTTTTTGGATTCTAATTTTTATTTAGCAATATCTGAAAAAAAAGGACTAAATGACAACCAAAGATAACCTAATTATTATCCTCCCCCAATTTATATTTCATAGTGAATATAAGGACTTTGTAACCTATATATTTAGGCATGAATAGGAATGGAAAATCAATTCACGAATGCTAACAATCAAAATTGGCCCCTCAAAGTCGAAGCAATCGCCGATGGAGACTATTAGGTGTGGCATCTAGATAGTGACTTGGACACTCCAACACCAAGATATTTTCTTACAATAGATTATTCTTTCATCTAAAAATTTCGCATAATTTAAATAATGTCTGAATTTTTATTATCATTAATTAAAAAAATTAATCCAAATAAAATATACATAACCGAGAGTTCTTAGTGAAAATTTATGCGTGGTACTTATATTATATGAAATTTTCACGGATATATTCGAGTGTTCTAAATTCTCTCTTCTTCATGAATAATTCATATTACAAAAATATCCTCTCATCCATGCATAACAACACTAGGATTTTTGTTCATAAGTGGCTGAGAATAAGGCCTATAACACGGAAAGTTATTTTGGTCAATATTAGGTTGATGATGTTATTGCTAGCAAAAGAAAACAAATTAAACAAAGAGCCACAATGTGCGTGTGACAAAGAGGGAGATTGAGATTAGAACAATAGGGTAGCGTTTGGTGGAGAGACAGAGACGGAAAGACCGAGACTGAGAGAAAAACTAAGAGACAGGGATTGAAATAAATCTTAATATTCTGTTTGGTGCAAAATGGGAGACAGGAATTGAAACAAGAACGAAAATCAAATTTAATTTGTACAAAGGGTAAAATTAGAATTAATTAATTGAAATGAAAGTATTTTAGGTATAAAATGTTATTAAAGTTTCAGTCTCCATCTCTAAAAATTTCAGTCCCATGTGTCCCTACTTTTTGGAAGTACTGAAATATTAAAATTTTAGAGATAGAAACAGAAATTTTAGTACCAGTCTCTAAACTAACAAACACGATACTGAGTCTTAATCTCTCAATCTCTGTCTCAGTATTTCAAAACAAATGCTACCTAGAAGAATTGGATGAGGAGATAACAAGATTGAATGTGGCGCTTGGGGTACATGGTGCTGGGGTATAGTGGCATTTTATTTTGGCTTCTTGTCCTCATATATTATTATTATTATTAGAGGAATGCTAGGGTCATCAAAATTTATTATTTTAGCCGTCATCAGTTAATCATTAATATTTAAAAGTATGAGATAAAGTATGTTGTTTAATTTTTAGATTAAAGAAATTAGACTAAAGAAATTGAATTGATGACTAAAACAAATAAATTCTAATGATCGTGTAACATTTTTCTTCTTATTATTATATGTCAAACCCTATCATGTTATTTATTCAGCTTCTTTTTTTAATTTCTCAACGTTTTTCTTCTGCTGAGTTAGTTTGGACTTATTATTGCATGATTATGTTCACGTAGAAACAATAACCGCTTCTGGAAGAACCCTAATTTAGCATTCAATTCTTCTTTAGTGGGATCATGCTTTATTGTTGTTGTATGAAATTATTTACTTTAAAAGCTTGGTCTGATAGCACAAGCAGTTATATATCTAATATATATTTTGTGTTTTTTCGTTTTAAAATAAATATCTTTTCCACTTTTTAGATTATTGATGTATCTAGATAAACTTTTGTCAAGA
>NC_029785.2:5205494-5206976 GCF_000816755.2 Arachis ipaensis
CAAATTTACTTTTCCAAAAAAAAAAATTCTTTTTATCAAGTAGTAAGTGGCCCTCTAATTGTACAAAAAAAAAGGTTGTAAATAAACGTCTTTTCTTGTGTCACAAAATCCAAATATCTAATATTGTGACCAACAAAATTAATTATATTAACTTGTCTTACAAATTATTCAAGTGTTTATTTATTCTATGAAAACACTTATCAGTTATTATGCTAATGTAATTTGATCTTATTTTATGGAGAAGAGGGGGATGAAGTTAGAGGATTTGTTAATTTTGTAAGACTAAAATGAACAATTATTAATTAATTATTAAATCATGGATAGCTAAAAAATAATTTTCTTTCTTGATAGAGCTATCTCCATGTAAGTAGAAATTAGATAAGAACACATTAAATTATTAAAGAGTAGTGCTAGCAAAGTGTAACCAAGCTAATTAAGTAACTAAAAGCAAGATAGATATTAGATATTATAGATGACATTCACATCACAAATTCTAAATATCTGGTTGGAAATAAATTGCTGTTTATAAACCTGCAAAACCCAACAGACGCCACATCTAAATGCCCTTTCAAGTAGTGAAAAAGCTGGGAAAGATTTTTTGTTTCCCAAGTAAAGCTAACCAGAATTATCTATCAAAATAAATAAAGTGTACTAGTTTTACTTACACACGGCTGCTCCATATTCAATGGACCAATAAGTTTTCATTCAATCTCTTAATATTATTTTAGGTTTAGTTCCATGTGGTGTAGGAGACAAAAGAAAAAAAAAGGTCCAACTTGTTTTTATTTAATATTTATTAATTATTATTATTAAAATTAATAAATATTAAATAAGATAAATTTTGATTATTTTGATTATTTTTTGTTATAAAATATTTTTGTCTAATTATATGTTTGATACATTATTAATGTAAAATTATTTTACGTGTACATCCAATCATATAATGTTATATTAACAAAAATAACTATTTTTACATTGACTACATGAATAGTTATTTAAAAGAACAGATGTAATAATTGTACGACTGTATAAAATACTTTACACTGTCGTCGTATCAAAATTAAACTCATAATTATATTTACAAAAATTTGTTACGAATTCAGAAAATCTGTTAACAAATTATTTGCCATATATACATTATTTTACATATTTTTTAGTAAAATTATTAATTACTAGAATAATCAAAAGTTTGATATGAATATATAAGACAATTCAAGAGACCAATTTAATTTCTCATATTTTTATTCTAAGAAAAAATCTAAACACAAAACAAAACAAATTTTCTGTTTCTTTCCAATCCGAATTCTAAGTTCTAACTACTAAACATATCTACATGCCTAAATAAAACCTCACCTTTTTATTAGGGTTACACACACGTAACACCACCGTGAACGAATTTGTTTCTTCTATAAAAGATAAATTTTATCTTTTTTTTTTTAATTCTATTTTTTTATAGTGCAATAACTTTGTGGACTATGTGCA
>NC_029785.2:5208628-5211366 GCF_000816755.2 Arachis ipaensis
TAGATATTCTTTATAAATTTAATAAAAAATTTTGCTTTTTCACTCAAATTTACTTTTCCAAAAAAAAAAATTCTTTTTATCAAGTAGTAAGTGGCCCTCTAATTGTACAAAAAAAAAGGTTGTAAATAAACGTCTTTTCTTGTGTCACAAAATCCAAATATCTAATATTGTGACCAACAAAATTAATTATATTAACTTGTCTTACAAATTATTCAAGTGTTTATTTATTCTATGAAAACACTTATCAGTTATTATGCTAATGTAATTTGATCTTATTTTATGGAGAAGAGGGGGATGAAGTTAGAGGATTTGTTAATTTTGTAAGACTAAAATGAACAATTATTAATTAATTATTAAATCATGGATAGCTAAAAAATAATTTTCTTTCTTGATAGAGCTATCTCCATGTAAGTAGAAATTAGATAAGAACACATTAAATTATTAAAGAGTAGTGCTAGCAAAGTGTAACCAAGCTAATTAAGTAACTAAAAGCAAGATAGATATTAGATATTATAGATGACATTCACATCACAAATTCTAAATATCTGGTTGGAAATAAATTGCTGTTTATAAACCTGCAAAACCCAACAGACGCCACATCTAAATGCCCTTTCAAGTAGTGAAAAAGCTGGGAAAGATTTTTTGTTTCCCAAGTAAAGCTAACCAGAATTATCTATCAAAATAAATAAAGTGTACTAGTTTTACTTACACACGGCTGCTCCATATTCAATGGACCAATAAGTTTTCATTCAATCTCTTAATATTATTTTAGGTTTAGTTCCATGTGGTGTAGGAGACAAAAGAAAAAAAAAGGTCCAACTTGTTTTTATTTAATATTTATTAATTATTATTATTAAAATTAATAAATATTAAATAAGATAAATTTTGATTATTTTGATTATTTTTTGTTATAAAATATTTTTGTCTAATTATATGTTTGATACATTATTAATGTAAAATTATTTTACGTGTACATCCAATCATATAATGTTATATTAACAAAAATAACTATTTTTACATTGACTACATGAATAGTTATTTAAAAGAACAGATGTAATAATTGTACGACTGTATAAAATACTTTACACTGTCGTCGTATCAAAATTAAACTCATAATTATATTTACAAAAATTTGTTACGAATTCAGAAAATCTGTTAACAAATTATTTGCCATATATACATTATTTTACATATTTTTTAGTAAAATTATTAATTACTAGAATAATCAAAAGTTTGATATGAATATATAAGACAATTCAAGAGACCAATTTAATTTCTCATATTTTTATTCTAAGAAAAAATCTAAACACAAAACAAAACAAATTTTCTGTTTCTTTCCAATCCGAATTCTAAGTTCTAACTACTAAACATATCTACATGCCTAAATAAAACCTCACCTTTTTATTAGGGTTACACACACGTAACACCACCGTGAACGAATTTGTTTCTTCTATAAAAGATAAATTTTATCTTTTTTTTTTTAATTCTATTTTTTTATAGTGCAATAACTTTGTGGACTATGTGCTAAATGAAAGTTTTGTCTTTAAAAAATGACAATTATTATATTGCTTGATTTTACTTCACTCAAATTAGTGATCTCTTCAAATGTTTAGAGTCAAAATTAGATCCAGATGCAACAAAATTAAGTAGTATAATATGTTTATGACAAAATTAAATAGTTATTTTATAAATGGTAAAGAGACAAAATATTCAGTTCAGTTATGGTAGATGCATGAATCAAATTAAAACTTGAATTTTTTTTCAGTATTAATTATTAACATGACGAACGAACAACTTTGCGTGAAAATGAAAATGTAACATAATAAAAATCGATTTACTAATTACCCTTATTATGTTAATATTAATCACTACTGTTGGCATTTTGGTTCTTATTTATAGTGATAATTATATATCTCACGATTAAGGATATTTGAGATTTTTTACTTATATGAATTTTTTTAATGCTTCAATGTTGGGGTTAGTTACTAATTCGAATTTGATCCAAATTTATATCTTTTGGGAATTAGTTGGAATGTGTTCTTATCTATTAATAGATTTTTGGTTTACACGTCCTATTGCAGCAAATGAAATAGATAGAATAAAAAAATATTTTAATAATAAAAAATTAATTTTAAAAATATGGAATAGTTTTTTTTATTTAATCTTATTATTTTCTAAATTTATATTATTCTGTTTCATATCTATTTATATATATGATATATGAAACAGAATAATGTGAAATCTAATATGATTTATATTTCTATATTAATATTGAATTCTTATAAATAAATAAATAAAACGTGATTTTAATGACTAATTTTTATTATTATGTAGCATTTTTGAATAAAAATTTAAAGCAAGAAAGGGAGGTTGCAGATACATTGATGAATCCACTATAATATAGCGATTACATTCATATTCACATTCTAATTTCAATTCACGTTCTGATTTCTATTTTTGTCATAAATGTAACAATAAGCTGACATCACAGCCTTACAATTATAGATTCAAAGAAGGACTACCACATGGATCTCAACCTCCATTCTCATTCCAATAATTGGTGGTAGAAAATCATAACATCTACCAAATAATTTTGGTACAGTACCATGTATAATTTCAGGATATTAGTATTCTTAATTTCTTATAGTAATACACGGTTTAAAAATTGTCACATATTCTATTAATTAAAATCAATTTTAAAAATTTGAAAATAAAAATTTATATTATTGATTAGATAA
>NC_029785.2:5211458-5211763 GCF_000816755.2 Arachis ipaensis
TAACAAATTTTAATAATTTACTCGATGCCAACTTTTTATGTAACTATAGAAGTGATCAAGATAAGGAGTCTTCCCAAGTGGAATATTCCCTTTATCATATTAACATAAATTTTCACTATTGCTCTCTCTAAACTTTTGCTATTCATAATATCAGCTTAATTTTGATCTATTAATAGTGTAAAATATTTTACACAGTTGTATATAATTATATCTATTTTTTTAGATGATCATTTATACAATTAATAAAAATAATTATTATTTTTTTGATATAATATTATATGATTGAATATATATGAAGTTACTAT
>NC_029785.2:5212128-5212764 GCF_000816755.2 Arachis ipaensis
TTAACATATAAAACTAATGTGAGACATAATTATTCATGTGTAAACTTATAAAATTTATAACATGTTTGTTTTTTAAATTAACTTATAAAAATAATTTGCAAAAATAGAAAAATAAATTATTATTGTAGTAGTGTAAACTTATAAAATTAATAACATGTTTGTTTTTGAAATTACCTTATTATTAAGAATAAAATAGAAAAATAAATTATTGCTTCTTAAAAATTTTAAAAGATTTAAATAAAACACGTTACACAATATGGAGAGATCTAGAGTAATTTACAAGGTATAACTAAACCACTATAAGAGAAATTATTATCCTATATGAGTGCCAAAAAATAATTATTTTTCAGTGTTTTCTAATTTCGTTCTATGTGTGACATAGTTTCAAGATTTGTGTGGTTTGGCTTCAACAATTTGCAATTACAAAGTCATAAGGTTACCAATCAAAAAGTGCTGGTTGTGAGTGAGTTACCAACCCCACTGCTTTAAGGTACTCTCCACCAGACAGGGACAATGGTTTAGACTTTTCACACCTAATAAGGGCATTATTATTCAATGTCCCATCACTTTTATAAATGCCGTGACCACTCTTCATCATTTGTATTATTCACAAGTAGAGCTACTCATAAAAATAGG
>NC_029785.2:5213048-5218118 GCF_000816755.2 Arachis ipaensis
TATAAAAATAAATAATTTTTAAAAATTCAAAACTTACTACAAAAAAAAAGTTAGGCAAAATTTAGGCGTCAAGTCATAGGCACCATAGAATTGGGGCTCATTTTTTTGGATATGAGAAGTATGTGTGTGTTGTGTATTATTGTAGAAAATGTGCTAGACATAGATATTGGAATAGCTTTTTCTGAAATAGGGATGAAGAAATCGAACCATCCAATTTATTTGTAAAAAAAATTAAGCTTACTAATCGGACAGTCCAATTAGTGTGGAAGAGGAATTTTAAATTTTGGTGAAGGTAATCGGACCCTTCTATTTGTGTACTCAAAAATCAGACGGTCCGATTTTTGTTCCTGACACCACACTTGCGTAAAGCACCTATATATACACTCCGTATCTGCGTCCTACACCATTCTCCCTTCCACATCTAAATTAAAAAGTGTAGAATTGGCCTCTCAAAATATCGACCTATATATACAAGATAGTTAAAATAAGGTTTTTATTCATTATAGTTTTCAGATTTTTTATTTTAATAAATAAAATAAATATATTAATTACTAAATTAAATAATTTCAAAAGTTATTACCGAAATTCGTCACCTGGTCATATTTCGTTTACACAGTTAAGGTCTCGGAGATATTTATCTTTCCGGATCAATACTTCTTACTAACTATTTTAACAATGAATGATTCATTCTATGAGATGAATTTATACGTATCTTGTTTACAGTGTCAACGAGATATGACACGTAAACGTCACACGTGTATATCTCGTTGACACTGTAAACGAGATACGTGTAAACAATTTTTCAACAGCTATAAAAGGATGTCTAACTCTTGAGATTCTCCACATTTATTTCATATCTTCTTCTGTCCCGTTTTCTCACAAAAAGAAGGCAACAATGGCCAGTAATAGGGTATACATAGTTGTGTGTGTTTACCCCATTGTCGTATGAGAAATGGCGACAATGAGGTGATATTTGAGTGTGAGAATTCGATTCTGTTGCGGACTCAGCGTGTGAGTTTGTTGTCCGAGTTGAAGAGTTTGATATTGAGAAATCTTGGGGGCACCGAAACGAGGGAGGTCGGATGGGTGAGCTATAGGTTGCTGGCACCGCTGGGTAATGGAGTGTTCCAGTTTTGACTATTTGGCTTATAGGAGACGAGCATGTGCGATTGATGTTCGACATCCATGGGAAAATCATGGCAAAGCAAGTGATGGAGCTTTCTGCCGAGGTTGGAGATGTTGGTGGCGGTAGTTCTGTTCACTCGACCTACGTACAAGATGATCGACCTCTCGCACTACCCCCGTTCATGTCGCCATTCTAGTGGAGGACATGGAGATGGGTGAAGAAGACTCTGATGAGGAGTACGTTGCCGATAGTGGCGACAGTGATTCTTTCGAGGGGGTGATGACGAGGGGTTTGTACCAGAGACGCCCGCTCAGGTAGCTGTGCGCTATGTTTTGCCTCCCCCCAACCCGATTCCGGCGCTATCCGATGTACCAAGTCACTATCATATGTTGGATCTGGACGCCATGCACAAGAGAACTCCGTTTTCCAGCATGGGGAGGAGGATTACAACCTAGACGGTGGGGTAGAGTTTCGGGTTGGCCACAGATTCAAATGCCGAGATGCAGTGATGCACGGTGTGAAGAGCTATAGTATTTACCGGAGTGCAGAGTACCAAGTGATCGAATCTGATCGACTGAAGTACCATGTGCAATGCCGTCAAGCTGCAAATAGCTGTCCATGGAGTCTCCGTGTTGTCCTTCGACAGAAGCTCGGATACTGGTGAGTTCAAGATTCATTGAGGCATAACTTGTAGTTCATGGTTTCCATAGATTACATATTTTTTATGCATGCCACCTAAACATCACTATTTTATTTCGTCAGGGAGGTCCGGAGGGTTGGAGGAGTTCACAGTTGTTTAGCACCCACCATGTCCTAGGACCATCGACAACTGAATAACAGTCTCATCTGCAAGGTCATCTTGCTTATGATACAGTCCAACCCTTCCGTAAGCATCCCTGTCCTGTAAGGTGCGGTCCAACAGAGCTATCACTTCAAACCCTCATACAAAAAAAGTGTGGATGGCGAAATGGCATACTGTGAACCCGGTTGATACCCCCGTCGCATATGACGGTCCAGATGCAGGCGATATCTGTGGCATCTACACCGAGGTATACGCAGGCGCAGATGGATGCTGATACTGTCTGACACCCTGCTCTCTCCCATTCCGGAATGACTTTGCTATGCGCTGCATTGTGCCGGATCAACGGTGTGAAGCTGGAAGGCATCGTCAAAGAATATCTCTTCCACCATCTGCTCCTTCTGATGGATGCTGGATGGTCCTGCATCATACCAACCGGGTGGTGGTGTGTCCCAGATGGCCCGATGTTGTGGCCCTTCTGATCCGGATGCAGGATGCGGTGCGTGGGCTGGTGGAGGTGGAGGTGGAGGAGTAGGTGCATCCTCCCTGTCTGACGAGAGGTCTACATGATCCTCCTGTCGGTCATACTCTGCCTCTTTGTCGAACTCTACATCCAGTCGCGCCCGACAAGGCCTGAACCTCTCTCGCCTAACCCCTTCCTCTAGTCTCTGATCTCTAGCACCCCTGTCCCTCCGAGAAGGTCGCTGGGTATCAACCCTAACCTCAGTCGCCGCCTACGCCAATCTGGCATGCCCCGTGGAAGGTGGAGATCGTCTCTCGGTTGGCTGGCAGTGGGCTGTACGTCAGCGGGTAACTCGACAGGCCTCGGATCCTCTAGTACCTCCTCGCCTGACAGGTACCTCACACGGCAAGCCCCACGCCACCAATCGTAATACTCCTGCGTCGGCCTGGTGTCAAATGTGTGGACAATGGAGATCCTGTGACCTGGATGAAAACGGGTCTCCCAGCGCTCATACCAATCGCGATGTCTGTCAACCACCAAACATCCTCACCCCAGCCAGTGGAGGTCAGGAACCTGTCGGAATAAATACAGACAAGTAACTAGTCTGACGGGGTTGATGTGGCCTACATATGTATATTGTAATAATTTAACTTTGAGATCAGTGAGACAAATACAAATAAGGTTTCAGCGATACCTGTCAAGGTTCACTGGAGTGTAAGGAACCTGTTACTCTCCAATGAATTGACGTTTCACCCGGCCAACCTGGTGAAAATGCACAACATTGAAGCAGACAAGAGGGACGACTAACATCCATGTCCCCCACTCCTCCTCCTAGACGAACCAAGGAGGGCACAGGGCCTCCAGAGCAGGGTCATCATACGCGCCCTCCATACAATCTGAGAGAATCGTGACATAACAAATAATTAGTAGTTATAAACAAATGCAACATAAGCGACTAAACTGAAATTGCAGTTAGGTAAAGCATGGTACTAACATCATCAAATCGTAACCTGTCGATCGAAACTCTCCAATGCAGGACCTTGGCCTTATGCTGATCTCTGCTCTGCTGCTGTATTCCAACCAACCTAACACCAATAAAATCAGTTCATTATACAGAAACTCGTAGATAGTTACAAACTCATAAATAAATTAAAGACATAAGTAGTTATTACCTCGCCGCCATAGGATACATGTAGATCACTCACTCCGATGGACACCACTAAGGAAATCGTTGCTATATATCCAGGACATCAACAATAGAGTGCAGCCAACGATGTTCGTGACACTTCGGTGTGCTGTCGAGCAAAGTGACTGATACGTCCAAGCCAGCACGGCCGAGCCCCAAGACAACGCCCGACACTGGCTAAAGTCCTAAAGAAGTGGGAGCCATCGAAGGTGGACCAAGTTGTTCGACTTGTCCGTCATCAGATATCTCCCGATCAGCAACATGATGTAGCATCTAGCGTACTGTCGAAGGGGCCCTAGGTCGTCCGTAACGGGCATCTGTCGAACACGATCCTGCAGCCACACCAGATTCAATGTGAAGGACTCCTTCTGTGTCGCCTGCTGTGGAGCCACCGGAGGCCTGGCACCCAATAGCCGCTCCACCAACTGCCACATCTCCATGTGGTACCACCTACCAAAGTCACAGAAGCACCCCAACAGGGTCCCCGTGGGCGCATAGCCCTAGGTGGTACTCAACGTCTTGCAGGGTGATAGTAACCTCACCCCACGGGAGATGAAAGGTGTGCGTCTCCGGATACCATCGCTTCACGAATGCCGTAATCAGTGCATTATCGAATGTGAAGTCTCTGAGAGGCACTGTGTCTCCGAATCCAGCCTCTCTCAGATACGGGACGATGGCGTCCGGTGCAGGAAGGGTATGACTCACTCGTCGAGGCGGTAGAAGGCGAGGCCTCTAAAAAAAAAAAATATGTTCACAATTATCAATAAATAATTTTAAAATTTTTATTGGTTCTTTGAAGTTTAATGGTCCTTATAATATCACTAAATTTTTAAATAGGTTTCTATATTTTTTTATTAAATTCTTACACTATTTTTAGTTTTGTAATTAGATCTTTTTAGTATAAAAAATATTAAAATTAAATAAATATTTATAATTCTATTAGATATTTTCAGAAAAACAATATTAAACCTAAATAGATACCTCTTTATAAATTATAGATTTTATAAATAACAACGTAATTACATATTTAGTTGCATATTTTTTAGAAAAATCTTATTCCGTAAGTTTTAATATGTGATATAAAAAGATTCTAATTATTAAATTAAAAGGGGTAAAATAACTAAATCAGATAGCATTCCAAACTAATAATTATGAACTAACAACCTAAGACAAGTGAAATAAAAGAGAATTCTAAAATTCTACTAGTTACGTACTGCATATTAACTATACAAGCTATATTCTACTTCTTTACTACTACCCTAACCATAGCTACATACACACATTTATCTATATATGGTTTTTTAAAATATAATAAATTAAAACTAATCGCAAAGTCGACTGTCCCAGCGTAATGCGAAGTGTCGTTCAGCCTGTTGATGTCTCTATCGTTACCAGCTGCGTGCGCCATAATCGTAATTATCGATTACATGCTCAGAAAGGGGTAAAAAGGAAGAGAAAGTAGTTGAAAAGTTCAAACTAGCGCTTGGCTTGGTCAA
>NC_029785.2:5218164-5221669 GCF_000816755.2 Arachis ipaensis
TCTCCAAGTTATATCTCGTTTACACTGTGAACGAGATGAATTTACACGTATCTTGTTTACAGCGTGAACAAAATATACACGTATGACGTTTACGTGTCTTATCTCATTTACATTGTAAACGAAATATGTGTAAATTCATCTCATACACAGTGTAAACGAGATATAACAAGGTGATGAATTTCAGTATTTACTTTTAAAATTATTTAATTTGGTAATTAATATATTTATTTTATTTATTAAAATAAAAAATTCGTAGTTTTCAACCACATGAATTTAAAATAAAAAGATATGCAATATTGAATATATTAAAATGTTTTTTTTTTAAGATTACTGAAGGTTCTCAGTCTCAATTATTTTCAACAAAATAAATTAAAGTATTAAATAAAACATGTAAAACATACAAATTAGGATAATATTGTAAACATTAAAAATACTTTTTCATGAGTTTAACTAAAAAACTTGCGATAAGGATTCCAATTTTTGTTTTATTGTTTTCATTTCATTTAGTATCTTATTGTGAAAATATATCCAATATTAATCAGTTTTATTTGAAACCAAGGCAAGCAAAAATTCATTTTAGACTCGGCTAAAAAAGAAAAAAAAATTCAAAATTTTAATTATTAATACAAAAAAGTACAATTTTTTTAAATCAAATTTGACAACTTTTCAAAATTTTATTTCACTGTGGTAGTCTTATGCATGTGAATGTGATGCATTATAAAAGGCCTAATATATATCATTTGCAATTTGTAAGCTTTCAAAATATAGTAGTGATCCTGATACTAACCACTGGAAAGAAATACAAATGATTTTAGAATATCTTAGAAAAGACAAAATGAGCTTGATCAAGATTACTACAAGCTAGTATTTTGCAAATTTCATTAAATTATTTTTTTAAAAATTTAAATTGATAAAAAAAACATAAATAGTTATATCTTTAACATACTCTTTAAATAAGAGTTTTTTTTAATTTCTTTGAATTTTTAGACAAATTTTTTTTCTTATAATTTGTTTTATGCCGCTAATTTTTTTTCTTTTGGGTCTAATAAAAATTAAACTCTAAATTTTTTGGTTATAAAAATTATGATATCATGTCATGAAATATTTTTTTCAAAGGCTTAAGTTATTTTTTTCATAATATTCTCCAACTTAGTAAGTTAAGGACAAATTCGCTGTGAATTTAAATTTTATTTAATAGTTTAATAAATAAGTTGTTGTCAATCAGTGATAGAGTTTGAAGAGATTTTTTGGAGGGCAAAAAGTTTTAACATAAAATTATATATAAGAGAACGAAATCTCAAAATAACGAAAACGAAAAGGGAAAGAAATATTTTAAATCTGGTAGTTAGATATACGCGCGATGTTATATAGCGCGTGTAATCAACGTACCTGAAGCAGCGCGTATTTTGATCTTATTGTTTAATGAACTTGTAAGGCATACAAGCCATTAGGGCTTGTATGCAGAGCTTTTCCGATAAAGTTATACTTAATATAAGGGGTTAACAAAATTAGTTAACTTAATTTACACCGTTTATTATTTTATTTTTGAAATATAATTTTTAATTTAAAAAAGTCTATTAAAATCCAAGTCTAATATATTAATGTTTAAAATAAAAAATAATTGAATAAATAGAGTTAATTTCACAAACTTAATATAAAAATATGAGACTTAAATCAATTGAACTACATTTATTCTTTTGTAATAATACTGCTAGTTCTCTTATAAAAATTTTGGGAGACTATAGCTCCTTTATTGTCGAAACTAAGCTCCTCTCCTTTGTCTAATAATATATCTCTGACAATAACGATTTCCAAGTATTAACGAAATAATGATATNAAGTGTTAAATCTCTTGATTTTTTCATGATGTATTAATGCTTGGATAATTAGTGCAAGTGATGACAACAGACCACCAATCAAGGCAATAATAATATATATCTTTGAATTGTGATTGTCAAGGTTAATTAATAATAACATATTCTGTTATATTAGTTAAGATTTCTCACTTTACCCTTATTAGCTTGTGTATGTAGTATACATATATGGCGTAACACAATGTACATTCAATAAGCTTAATCATAGTGATTCATTCAGTTTATTATAATCATTTCACTTCTCTATGAAATATTCTTTCTTCATGCTCAAGTCACTATCTTAATAGTGATAGTGAAATAAATTTTATCATGTTCAGGGCTTGACTAAATTTTATCATGTTAAGATAAGATTATGTGAAATAGTTAATTAGTAATTAGTGATATAATCAGGTCAGCCTCCTGGATTACCTTGAGTTTACCATAATTTGTTATAACTTCATCAATTTGGGTTAAACTATGATGGGAGGGTTCAAATCATACAATTATTTATGTTCTACTTTAATTTTCTTACTATAAAGATGTTATAAACGAGCGAGTGTCTAAGAGCATTATTAAGGTTGTAAAACAAAAACTTTTAGTTGAAAATATAAAAATGTTAAATTATCAATGCTTATATTCAATCTATTAAATGTTCCAAAATTTATAATCACAAAAAATAATCTTTTTCTTTAAAACAATCGTTAAAAAAAATTAAGAAAAAAATCTAATGAAAATTTTGTTCACCGTATGAATCTTAGGAGGTACAATTTTATGAATGAAATTCATTTACAAGATTAGAATTTAATTTTAATACACTATTAATGCAAAATAATTTTATAAGTGTATTCAATTATAAAATATTACATCAACAAAAATAACTCATTTTTGCATTGACTAATAAGTGAATGGTCATCTAAAAAAATTAAATAGATGTAATTGAACGACTATATAAAACGTTTTATATTATTAGTGTATTATTATATATAGTATTTTAAAAATATTATTTACACATAAAAAATCAATTACTAAATCAGTTTAATGCATATTCTACATTAATAAATGATTTTAGTATATTCCTAATAGAGTTTATATAATTTAATTAAAAGAAGTTATGCTATAGGCCAAAATATAAGTAACAAAAGAGGGATGGGGCAATACATGATTAATGATAATGACAATCGATGATTAATAAAAAGTCATACATATATATACATAGCATTTTGGCAAATTCTATATGGCACATAGCTAGAATATGCTTCTAACATGTTTTCATTTCAATATTTCATGCATGAAACCAAGAAGAAAAAACCCATGTTTTCATTTCAATGCATAAGTGTGAAACAAAAACGATAAGATATATAGTAGTATTTCATTTTCTCCCACATGATGTTGGCTCAACTTTTTTGAACATATATATTGTTTCATTTAATTAGTTTCATTCATATAGCGCTTTCGTAAACCAACGTGGCTTTCCATAACAAATATTTCAAACACATAAATTAAAAATTAAAAATAAATAAAATAGACTTCACTAAATTCCTTGTAAAGTTCCATTCAGTTACCTTTGAGAGAGATATATGCTTTATCTTTTTTTTTGGTATGAAAATGATTGCATTATTGTTTCCTCTTCTTATTACTATTATATATATATAT
>NC_029785.2:5221687-5258176 GCF_000816755.2 Arachis ipaensis
ATTCTATGTATTTGTTAATTGGAATTTTGCTTTTAGAAGCTTTATTTGTTTGACTTAATCATATATATGCTCTAATATCACTCGATCGTCCTACTCTCTTGGAACACATAACATGAATAATTGTCACAATGTCACGCTTTATTTTAATTTTTTAATGTATAATTTTTATTTTCATAATAATAACAGTTCACGGACATGAACATCGTTAGTTGTTGCATGTGCTAGTTACTACGCACGAGAGTGACCCAATGAAGAATCTTTGAGATTTAAGAACACTCAATTCAATGCAACTATTTGTGGCATTTTTTTCACCCATGTAAATAAAAGAAATCATAAATAAATATTAAATAATAACATTGTTTATGAAATTTTCTTTTTGGTGAGAAAGAAAATCGGGTGAACCTGTCCCATATCGAAATATATAGGTTAATTAATTTCTAGGTTCTTAGCTTTCATTTCTTTTTAATTAAATATTTTTAGTATAAAACTTTCTAATCAAGCTAAGTGTCTATAATGTAAAATTTTTTCAACCAAATTCCTAATTTCATAAAAAAGATAAAAGAAAAATTTATTCTTTTTTCTTTTCTGATTCTTTTCCTTGTGACGTGTACCCTACAAGCTCAGCGCTAACATCCGAAATTCATAACCGACCATATAATCCGGAGGCACTAAAAGTACGGATAAGCCCCATCATAATTTGACTGAGTATTATAAATGTGACCCATTCATTTCGTTAACGATAACAACATACAGAATCTCGGAATAAACAAACTGAAGTAAAACACGTCACTCATCTATATAAACAAATCAGATAGCTCAGTAAAGCTAGGTTCTGAATACCTTTTTCATATTATATACTCGTATTGACTCCTTAATACTCTTTTCTGACTTGAGCGTTAGAGTGTTTTTTGCAGGTGTTCTCGCCGCCGTGTTTCGCCTCGCCGAGATCTGTCTCCAATCTCCTCAAGTGACATATAGCTCTTCCCGAAGACCGAGCAGCCGGAAAAGGAGTCCTATACCTTGGCCCAGCTTGAACGGAACATTTGGCGCCCACCGTAGGGCCCGAATATTTATCTGACCCCATAATTTTCTTTATCTAGCTCTTCTTCTTTGCGTTAACAAGATCCCCGGTCCCCAAGCATGACTGACAACGGAGCTCATCAACCCACGCAAGCGGAGCTTTTAGCTCAAATCACTGAACTACAGGCGGAAGTCCGGAGGATAGCCAAACTATCCGCCCGCAACAATGTTGAGAAGCAAGAGGGAGGAAACTCCAAAGGTTCGGCTAAGGGCGAGACCGATCCTCTAAGTATCAACCCACCAAAGGAAAAGCTGACTTTGGACAACCCATTCTCAGAGGAGATCACTAATTTTCAGATGCCGAAGAATTTCGTACTACCCACTTCACTGGAGCCATATAAGGGGATTGGTGACCCCCGGGCTCATGTTAAAAAATTCCAATCTATGATGTTTTTAATGGCGCTAACAATGAACCTGTACTCTACCGAGCTTTTTCTACTTATCTTGATGGTGCTGCATTACTTGGGTTTTCTAAACTATCTGCAGGATCAATCTCCTCGTTTGAAGAGTTAGCGAGGTCTTTCATTGACTATTTTGCAGCCTCGAGGATATACGTACACGGATTCAACTACCTTGCCACCATCTGACAAGGACAGCACGAAAGCTAAAAGGAATACATGACCAGGCTTGCTAAAGCAACAAAGGAAATACCAGATCTAGACCCAGCAGTCCACTTACATGTCCTTAAGGCCGGCTTCTGGCCCAAAAAGTTTCGAGAAACAATTGTGGTAACTAAGCCGAAGACACTGGAAGAGTTCCGGGAAAAAGCGGCTGGACAGATGGAGATCGAAGAGCTACGCGAGGCTGAGAGGACGGAAAGAAAACCCAGAAAAGAGGAAGACAAATCTCTAAGATCGCCAAATAATAAAGAGCCGAAGAAGCCATTCAGGCTCACCCCAAAATTCGACAACTACACCAGATTCAACACCAAAAGAGAGAAAATAATCAAAGAAATCCTTAATGCTAAAATTATAAAGCCTTCAGCCCGAGCCGGAAGTTACCAGGATCAACGATTTGTCGATAAAAGTAAACATTGTGCTTTCCATCAGAAATATGGACACACAACGGATGAATGCGTGATTGCCAAAGACTTACTGGAAAGATTAGCCCGGCAAGGCCTCCTGGACAAGTATATGGAAGGAAGGAGAAACAAGGAAAGTTCCCAAGACCGAGAAGAACGTCAACAAACCTCGGAAGGAAAAAATGACAATAGGTGGTCCAACCCTAATCCGCCAAAAGGAGTTATCAATTGTATATCTGGGGGATTTTCCGGGGGTGGCAAAACAAGATCGGCGCGCAAACGAAGCTACTGAGCAATGCTAGCCATCGAGGGAACAATGCCATAAAACAACAAAGGCGCGGACGACCTCAGAATCACCTTCAGCCAGGCAGACGTATTCTCGGCCATTCCGAACTTAGACGATCCGGTGGTAAACTCCATCCAAACAGGCAACCTATTGGTAAGAAAAGTCTTATTGGACCCAGGTAGTAGTGCAGATGTCCTTTTCTATTCAACTTTCCTTAAAATGAACCTATCTGAAAAAGTAATGCAACCCTCATCCGGGAAATTGGTAGGATTCTCTGGAGAAAGGGTCTCAATTAAAGGTTATATATGGCTAAAAACAACACTGGGGAACACCCCACTATCACGAACCATGGATATATAGTATCTGATAGTTGATTGCCCCATCCCTTACAATGTTATTCTCGGAAGACCCGCTCTGAACATGTTCAGGGCAGTAGTGTCAACCTTTCATTTGTGTGTTAAGTTTCAGGCACGAGATGGCAATATTGCAACGCTCCACTCAGATCGTCAGCAAGCTCGGCAATGCTACAACACAAGCCTAAAAAGGTCGGATGGGGGGCAAAAACATCAACAAGAAGTCAAAGCAATCCACAGCACGAACGAGATACTGTCTCTAACAGAGCTCGACCCACGGGAAGACACCCAAGAAATACCACAGCCAGCAGATGAGCTTCAGAAAGTCCCCCTGACATCAAAATTGGAGCAATTCACCTACATCAGCCGAGCACTTCAAGGACATGAACAATTAGAGCTTATAAAGGTACTACAAGACAATGCCGACCTGTTCGCCTGGACCCCTGCAGATATGCCAGGCATAGACCCAAACGTCATTTGCCACAAGCTCGCCATAGACAGGGCGATCCGACCTATAGTTCAAAAGAAAAGGAACCTTGGAGCAGAGAAAGCAAAGGCAGCTCTAGAAGAAACTAAAAAGTTACTTAGCGCCGACTTCATCAGAGAAATCCGATTCACCACATGGCTCTCGAACGTGGTAATGTAAGAAAAAATTCAAGTAAATGACGCATGTGCATCGACTTTACAAACCTCAACAAGGCATGTCCAAAAGATGCCTACCCTCTGCCATGTATTGACAAGCTTGTAGACAATGCATCAGGTTTCAAAAGCTTAAGCTTCATGGATGCATATTCTGGTTATAACCAGATCCTTATGCATCTAGAGGACCAAAGAAAAACAACCTTTATTACTGAACATGGAAATTTTTGTTATAGAGTAATGTCATTTGGTCTAAAGAATGCAGGTGCGATCATACTAGCACTAATGCACCGGATCCAATCAGAACTCCGCAGTTAAGTGTGCTTGGAGACCGGGGAACCTGTTAACGCAAAGAAGAAGAGCTAGATAAAGAAAATTATCGGGTCAGATAAATATTCGGGCCCCACGGTGGGCGCCAAATGTTCCGTTCAAGCTGGGCCGAGGTATAGAACTCCTTCTCCGGCTGCTCGGTCTTCGAGAAGAGCTATATGTCACTTGAGGAGATTGCAGACAGACCTCGGCGAGGCGAAACACGGTGACGGGAGCACCTGCAAAAAGCACTTCGACGCTCAAGTCAGAAAAGAGTATTAAGGAGTCAATACGAGTATATAATATGAAAAAGGTATTTGGAACCTGGCTTTACTGAGCTATCTAATTTATTTATATAGATGATTGACGTATTTTACTTCAGTTTGTTTATTCCGAGATTCTGTATGTTGTTATCGTTAACGGAATGAATGGGTCACGTTTATAATACACATTCAAATTGTGATGGGGCCTAGCTGTGCGTTTAGTGCCTCCGGATTATATGGTCGGTTATGATCTTCGGATGATAGCGCCGAACTTGTGGGGTACACGTCACCTTGTATACATAGTGAAAGTGAATTATAATTATGTTAACAACTTTTTCTTCCTCCAGTGTGTACTTGATTTTCTATATGTGCAAGAAGTACACATTTTTTTCCTCAGAACAATTTGGTGGTGTAAAAATAGTAAACCGATATGATTGGTTCCCTTCTATAAGTAATTGATCGATTTGTTGTTTTTTGGTTCGGTCGATTTTTTTAGTTTTTAGCTCCTAATTAAACATATTATTAATCGCAATAAAATGAAGTCTAAAATGGTTAATAAACTGAAATAAGAACACATCATACTCAAATTCAATACAATTTAAACCCATCTCAATAACTAAACATAAAATACACACATAAACATAAAAAAAATATACTTAAAAATATCTAACAAATACCATCTTAAATCCAAACTACAAACCAACAAACACACCCTAGAAATAAATAAAAAACAAAGCCAACCACCATGATTAATTTGAATCTATGCCAGATTCATTATTATTTTCTCTTGTTGGTGCAATTTCTACAAAACAAAACAAAGAAATTAATATAAATTATTAACTATAAAACAATGTGCATAATTTATGAAAGGAACTTCAATTTTTTTTCATACTTAATTTAAGTTTCTCAAACTCCTCAATAAGTTCCTCAAAATCAGTTGTCATTGAAGAAGTACGGAGCCCATTTTGTGTGCAAATCAGCAACACATTAGCAGCAAATTAGCAACAACAGCAACAATAAATTAACAGCAAATCAGCAACAATAAAATTAGCAACAAATCAGCAACACACTTAAAAATTAGAAATTAGGAACAACATCAATAAATCAGCAGCAACAAATTAGCAGCAAATCAGCAACAACAATCACAAGAATAAATTAGCAGCAGCAACAACAAATTAAGGCCAGCAAATCAGCAACAAAAGAACTAGCAACAACAATTTTTATTCCAAAAATTAGAGCATATACTAACCTCCGAAGAAGACATTATTGAGTTGCAGGAGAGGGCTTGATGACAACGCGGGGTTCTCGGCTAATTGGAGATGGCGCGAGGATCTCGGCGACAGAAAGGTCTGCTTGGTGATGGTGAGGACTACTTGGTGACGAAGAGGTGCTTCGTGGCGGCACGGGTTTAGTGGTGACGGAGAGGTATTTCGTGGCAGCGCGAGCTTCTTGCTTGGTGACGGGGAAGATTGTCGCGAATGAGACCTTAAACTCGCGACGGCGCAATGAGGAGAAAACCATCGTCGCGGATTGCATGAGAAGGATGGAAGGGAACGAGAAGGATGGAGGAGGAGGAGGGAGGGAGATGGCTACGGTCTACGACTAGCTTAGATGGAGGGAGGGAGACCTTAATGCTCTATGGAAGAGAATGGAGGAAGGAGGGAGGGAGATTCTGAGATTCTTCAGAAGAAGGAGGAAGGCACTGCATCCTTTGAGTTCGTGAGTTAGTCACTCAAACTTAGGATTTTTTATGTTAGGTTAACGGGTGAAATAGTAAAAACATATAGCACTGTAGGTTGATCTTCAGTTCGGTTTGTTTTTGTTCTGTTATCATTAAGCCAACCAAAAATTGATTCATACTAATCGGTTTTGTAAAAAAAAAAAAGAGTTTTTTCAGTTTTTATATCGGTTGTTGTAAATTTCAGCTCAGTTTTGTGGTAATTTTCGATCTGATTCGATAATTTACACCCTATGAACAATGCTTTTAGCATATAATTTTGTATTTGCAACAAATGACTGGAAAAATTTTTCTTTTCAAATGGTATAATTTGATCAACACATTTTTTAAGCTAAAAAATACAATTTTTACTTTTGAGTAGAGATGGTGGTACAATTCATATTCGCAAGTACTCAACCCAACTTACTTCATTGATGAGACTGATTTTGATGATCGAGTCTGATTACTATCTGGGGTGGGTGGGGTCAAATTAGAGTGTACTAGTCCTTGCTTGCACATATAAGTTAATAAAAGAATAATTGATTCTAGAGTTGGGATGTATAATTTTACTATCTGCAAGTAGTAGTAAAATGGAGTCTATATAGAATAAAGTAGGGTGGGATGGGATCAAGTAATATGAAAACTCGTCCCATTGCTATCTTTACTTCTTTAGTGTTAGAATCAACTCTTCATTTTTTATAAGGTGATGGGTTTAGGGTTGGTAACTCATAAACACATTTAAGGTGTTTTGCAATAAATATGTCATTTTCATATTTTGCATATTTTTGTTTGTAATAAATGACTTATAGAAAAATTTTCTAGCACTTTAGAAATTGAGCAAACATACATGAAATGTGTTAGGGGGCTTGTGGAGTGATTTTGTAATCTTGCATGGACATGTAATCAACAATAAGTCACTCATGAAATTCTTCTTTCCATTGGGGTAGAGGTTGTAACTTAATAATAAAAAAAAAGTCAATGCCTACACCAATAGTACTAGGTCTAAAAATATTAGTTGATGGAGCGAGAATTTTTAAGAAACTATCCCTCTACATATCTATAGAAGGTTTTGTCATAGGTGGAAAAGTATATTCAGGTTCTTGATGGCCTAGAAAAAAAATTATAAAATAAAATAGTAAATTATATAAATATTTTCATCTTCTTCCTCTTCTCACATTTTCTCTGATAGAAGCTGGCGGACTCTATAAGCGTTGGCTCTGACCACTGCCACCCAACAGTGGTAGCGGCAACCACTGCGACGGTTCCTCCTCCCCTTCCTCGTCGCAGTTCTTCTTTTCTCACTGAACAGCGTCGACGGCGATGGATCTCTCTCCCTCACGCTCGTTCTTGACTTGGTGATTACACTGGAAGTGGCGAACGGCGACAGCCTCGACTCCGCAGACGGCGACGGCAAGACGCGTATGAATGACGGCGAGGACGGTGCACGCAGAGGCAGCCCGTGAAAATGACGACGACGGCGGCTCCTTGTGGCGGTTGTGCTCCACAGACGGCGACAGCAAGACATCTGAGCCATTGATTCAAAAATTCAATGGCCATGATTTATAGAAAATCTTACACCATAAAGGTCTTGAAAATACTTTCTCCATGGAAAAAAGCTCCATCTATTAAATGAGGGTTATAGCATATAGCAGTTACCAAACTCAAAATTATATTTGCAGTCTATAACATCTTTCAATTTATTCACAAGTTCATGAAAATCTATTAGAAAGTAGTGAAAAGAATCACGAGGTAACTTACAAAAAATACTTAAAAGAACATATCACTTATAAATTTTGTAATTTTGATTAGATAAGTGATGCAGATGATAGAAAATGAACTAATGACTGGGTTTTGTATATATCTGAAGACAAACCTGATTTTGTAGTCTAATAAGAAAACAAACTACAGTGTTTAGATCTATAGAAATTGAATACCGAGATTATAGTAGTAAGGTTAGTAGAAATCTAAGTTTAGAACTTTTTAATTGAGATGGAAGTCGTGTCCACTGCCAAACCAAGCATCCGTTGTGACAAACAAAGAATATAAAAAGAGCAAGAACTTTAAAATTGGTTTATACTTTGGCAAAGATTATTGATAAACCACTATTTCATGGTTTATCTTGTGCTCAATTGAGTGGTTTTTATCAACTCTTTACCCACTTATTCATACTAATCACATGTTTTACATTTTTCTTCCTGATTTTGTGCTATGATTGAAAACATGTTTCCTGGGCCTTTAAATTACTAACTTTAATCCTCTCTTATTACCATTCGATGCCTTGATATGTGTGTTAAGTGATTTCAGGGATTACAGGGCAGGAATGGCTTAGAGGATGGAAAGGAAGCACGCAAAAGTGGAAGGAATACAAGAAACTGAAGGAACTGCTAAAGCTGTCCAGCCTGACCTCTTGGTACTAAATCGACCATAACTTGAGCTACAGAAGTCCAAATGATGCGGTTCCAGTTGCGTTGGAAAGCTAACATCCGGGGCTTCACAACGATATATAATTTTTCATAGCTTCCGCGTCACTTTTCCGTGACCTGTACGTACCAGAATACGCTGGGAGCAATTTCTGGGCTGTTTTTGACCCAGTTTTCAGCCCAGAAAACACAGATTAGAGGCTATAAAGTGGGGGAATACATCCATTCATTAACATGTCTTCCATTATTCACTTTTCATAATTTAGATATAGTTTTTAGAGAGAGAGGGGTTCTCTCCTCTCTTTTAAGATTTAGGATTAGGATTCCTCTTAAAGGATTTATGACTATTCCTTCTCAATTTTCAGGTTTAATGTTCTTTTTATTTATTTTCTCAAATTGGTTTATGAATTCTTATTATTTAGATTGGTTTTATATTTAATATATTTTGAGGTATTTCAGATTTGACTTTGTTTTGCTTTATTTATATGGATACTTTTAATTTAATTTAGATATTTTCTTCCTTTTGACTTTGGTTAAGTAATTGGTAACACTTGAGTTGTCAAACTCAGCAGTGGTTGAAATTGGCAGATTACTAATTGATCTAGATCGCTCTAAAGCTAGTCTTCCCACAGGGATTGACTAGGACTTGAGGATCAAACTAATTAGTCCACTTGATTTAACTAAGTGGGATTAAAACCCAATTCTCATCACACCTGATAAGGATAACTAGGATAGAAATTCCAATTCTTATACCTGGCCAAGAGATTTTATTATTATTAATTTATTTTTCCTGTCATTTAAATTACCTGTCTCTTATTTTAAAAATCCCCAATTTACAAGACTCATAACCAATAATAAATTATACCTCCCTGCAATTCCTTGAGAAGACGACCCGAGGTTTAAATACTTCGGTTATCAATTTTTAAAGGGGTTTGTTACTTGTGACAACCAAAACTTTTGTAAGAAAGGAATTCTTGTCAGTCTAGAAGATATACTTACAACGCGAATTTATTTGTGAAAACTCTAGATCGCGCGAGAGTTTCGTTCTTCAAAATGGCACCGTTGCCAGGGAATTACAAACGTGTGCCTTATTATTGGTTATTGTAAATATTTGCTTTTTGATTTGTTTTTATTTTTGCTTTTTCGTAAATTAAGAGGTTATTGGTTTTTATTTAGTTATAAAAAAAATTTTCAGATTTTTATTTTAAAATTTTTTTATCCTATCTTAACTTAGTTTTAAATTTCAAAATTCAAATCTTCTTTTCAAAAATCATATCTTATCTTATTTCAAATTCAAATTTCAAATTTCAATTAAAATTCAAAATTTAAAATTCAAAAATCAAAATTTAAAAATTTAAAAATTCAAAAATTCAAAAATCAAAATTCAAAATTTAAAATTCAAAATTTAATTTTCAAATTCAAAAATTTAAATTTCAATAACTTTTTAATTTAAATTTATTTTTATTTTCGTTTTTAATTTTTATTTGCTATTATGAGTTCTCACCCCATCGCTTTAAGTTTGGTTCCAATGTTGTTGTAAGGAATGGAAACTATAATGAAAATAGGCATCAAGGTTTGAAGAATCAAAGATGAGAGGAGCGACAAGGATTTGATCAACCCTCTTGGCAACAACCCCCTCCAATGCACTATAACCAACAACCATTCTGTGATGCATACCAAAATGATGACTATGGTGGACCCCTTTGTAGTTACCAACAAGCCCCGTCATATGCTTATGAACCATCTCCTCAACACAACTTTGAACCACCATACTCACAAGCCCCTTACCACCAAACACCACCATATGACCCTAACCTGTATCCACCACACCAACCACCATATGAACCACACCCAGAACCACCACCTCAATATTCACCATCTCCATATCCTTATCAAGAAGAACCACCTTCCTATTATGAACCCTTTTCTCCAAAATAATGAACCCTCATATCCACCCCAATCTCCAATGGATGACATCCTTCGTGGTCTTCTTCAAGGGCAAGCGAAGATGCAAAGGGATGTACTGGAACTCGCGACTGCCTTAACCGAGGTAGTAAATAAATTAGCTTCTCAACATATGAGCACTCAAAGTACCCCCATGGCTGCATGTGGAGAATCAAAAGAAGAGCGTAGTATGAAGGAGACACTAGAAACTTCGGTGGACAATGATGAACATGACTTTGTATTGGAACAAGTGGAGGAAGCCATAATAGTTACAGAGAAAGAAATGGTTGAAGATTTAGGAGATGCTGAACCTCCATGAGAATCGAGAACTGTACAGGATTCCGTCAAGAAGTTTGAATTTGATGTTGAAGAGGGTGTACAACCTCCAAGGCATATCATGGTTGAAGATTTTGCAGAGGTTGATCAAGAGATGGAGATTAAAGAAGAGGAAGCACAACCTCCCATGCCCTTAGTAAGCCATAAAGAAGAGTTTGATTTGGAAGAAAGCTACCAAGAGGAAGAGGTTGGAAATGAAGAAGCTCGCAAAGAGGTAGAAGTTGTCAAGGAAGAGCACAAGGGAATGGAGCTTGAAATCACCTTGCCAAAATTGTTGGAGACCTCTCCCCCAAAGCCATTACCATCCAATACAACATTCAAGTGGTTAAAATTCATATCCTTAACTTTTACTTTTTCACTTGAATATGGGCTACTTGAGACAGATGGTCAGCTTAGAGCTCTTTGTGGCTTTAAGAGTAAGAGGGAGATGGTTAGTGGTTGGCAACACAATTCTAGGTTCATTATGGTAGGTAGCTCAGAGCTGAATTATCATGGTTGGAGGGTCTAGGAAGTTGTTTGACCGCTTTAGTGAGAATTCAGATTGCCTGCCACCCGGTTGGAACACTAATGATCAATAAGAAGACGGGGGGCAAAAGCAAGGTTTGGGACCCCGGAATTCATTCTCGCAATCAACACTCTTGGGGCCTTGTCACTTGCTTTAACTTGCTTGAAGGCTTTCTGCGCCTAGTTTGGGATCCTGAAGGATACTGAAATTGCAAACATTGGTGGATATTCAAGGATCAGTACATGCATAAGCCACCATAACAAAGGACTCCTCAAATGTCCAACTTAAGGACTTTAACTAAAAGTGCTAGGTGGGAGACAACCCATCATGGTATGATCGTTCCTTTTTTAATTTTAATTTTATTTCATTTTCTTTGTTTTTAAGTTTTATTTTATTTCATTGAACCTGGAATTATTCATAACATCCACATTAGCATTGCATTTTGCATTCTACAAAAAAAAACACGCACGCAACGCGGCAGCGTCGCTGACGCGTCCGCGTCACCAGTGCGTTTTGAAGAAAAGAGAATTGAACAGAGAGTCACGCGAGAGCGTGGCTAGAGGCGTGCCTTTGGCACAAACATGCCCACGCGGCCGCGTCATTTGGAAATTACGCCTCCCACGCGTCCGCGTCACCCACGCGAACGCGTGACCCTAAAAATCGACGTAAAACGGGTGTATGGCAGCAAGTTGTGATGGAGTGGGGCTGGAACCGTGCTAGAAGCACAAGCCCCACCACGCGAATGCGTGCCCCACGCGTCCGTGTCGTTTTTCAAAGTATGGCCATTCACGCGATCGCGTCAACCACGCTACCACGTCACCCATATTTTTGGCAAAATGCATTTAAAACAGAGAGTTGCGCGACCGCGAGGCTGCCCTCGCGCTAATGGCACAAATCACTCCACGCAAACGTGTGACCCACGCGTCCACGTCACTTCATAGAAGCGCTATCCGCGCGAACGCGTGATCCACGCGCTCGCGTCGCCTGCGCCGCACAACTTATCCAGATCAGCGCCAATTATCTTATCTTTTCTTTTCTAATCCTAATTTCTTCTATCTCTTCTTCTTTCTTCTTCCTTTTCTTACTTTCTTCTTATTCATCTCTTTAACTTCTCATCCCTCTTCACTTCCATTCTATTTCATCTAATTTATTTGCATACTTTCATTCATTGCATTATTTTCATTGGTGTTAGAAATTTATTTGGGTCATTATTTTCTATATTTTGCTTGTGAATTATTAAAGGAATTATTTGACAATTATATAGTAATTTTTAAAGGATTGCTTGCATGTTCAATTTAATACATTTAATAACTTATTTACCATGCATGCTATGTGTTTGTGAAAATACCCGTATGGCATTGTGTACTATTTTTAGATTTCTTTTATTCTGCTACTCTAAATGCTTGCTTTTCACAAAACCCTTTTTATATTTTATTAATTAAATATAATTATTATTCAAACATGTTAGTTTGAAAGACTTGGTAATCTAACTTGGACATGGAATGCTTGATCTATGCTATTCATGCCTTTGCCAGCATGCCAATAAATATCTTGCATTTAATTGTCATTACATGCACTTGCTATATTTCCATTGATGAAATTTTCACATGTAGTCATGACTATGTGTTAACGTCATTCTTCTTTATTGTGCATTGATTACCACCTTTCTCGCTCTCTTCCTTGCTCTAACCCTTAGCTTTAAAAGTTACTTTCTTTTTCCCTTTTCAGATGGCCACCAAGAAGAGTAAAGAAAAAGTTACTCCCAAACCACCGGCAAAGAAAGGAACAAAAAGAGCCCCAGCTGAGGAACCACAACCCCCATCCACTTGCACATCTTAGCATGCACCGAGGACGGTGCAATCTTTAAGTGTGGGGAGGTCGATACCGATCTCCATGGGTTATTACTTTCCTGTCTCAACACCAATGTTTAAATTTTCTTTGTAGTTAGTTGTTGCATTTGCATGTTTGATTTTGTGCATATTTTACCACCACTTGGTTGAAGTAACATTTTCTTTTTTAAGAAACTTTTTATAGCATTTCACTAATTTGAGTTAAACTTTTTGAAAAACTTGTTTGAAGAAATTTTATTTTGGAACATGGTTTTAGAGCTCGAACACACAAAACCAATGAGATTTTGAGCCTATTTGATTGGTTGCATTTTATCAACCAATATTTTATTTTGGTGTGTGTTTTTCTCTCTAAAATTGTGATCTTTGTCTTGCTTAATTCTATATTTCTATGGTTTGATGTATGTATGCACTTATATGATTGAGGCCTTTGTTTCACTGAGTTTACATACCCATATGGCCTTAACCTTTCCATTATCCATTGCAAACTAATTTTGAGCCTATTTTATCCCTTTGTTCTATACTTTAGCTCATCACTAACTCTAAGCGGAAAACAATAATGTCCTTAATTTGAATCCTTGGTTAGCTTAGACTAGTGAGAGTGCTTATGATTTAAGTGTGGAAAAAGTGGGTTTGGAAACGTTTGGTTTAAGAATTGGGCATTGTATATCTTTATGAAAATGTGAAAGAAATGTTTAGGATATGTTCATGCATTCAATACCTTAATCATATGCCTTGAGAAAAGCAAAAGAAAGAAAAAATTATGAAAAAAAAAAATTATTAAGAAAAGAAAAGTAGAAAAAGAAAAACGAGAGAGAAAAAGAAAAGAAAAAGAGCAATTAAGTAAAAGGGGACAAAATGCCCCAAAGTAAATGTTGAAAGCAATGCATATGCACTGTACTCGAAATTAGGATGCATGAATATGTGGAAAACATGGTTAATGGATAGTTAGATTTTGTATTGTGATTACATGGATTGTCTTAAGTTAGGTGGAAAAAGTTTAAGTTAATTAAGGATTCAGATTTTAGTCCACTTGACTAAATACAATCCTACCTTGACCCTAACCCCATTACAACCCTTAAAAGACCTCTTGATATGTGTATTTGTGCATCAAATTAGTGTTGATTGGTAGAAGAAGAGAAAGCCTTAGAAAGCAAGGTTAGTAGAGAATTGAGAGAGTCAAACCTTAAACACTTGAGTGATTAGAGTGTATACACTTCCGGTGAGGGTTCGATGCTCGATTCCTTGTTCCTGGCTTTCACGAGCTATTTTCTTTTGTAAGTTTACTTGTACTTTATTTTGTGATTTGAATTAGTGAAATCCAGTTCATATTTGTTCTTAAAAGATCTGTTTACTTTTAACCAAGTAGGTAGAAATATTTTTGCATGTAGTTGCATTCATATACATAGGTTGCATTTCATACATTTTACCATTCATGTTCACTCCTTTATAGTTTCTCTTGAGCTTAGCATGAGGACATGCTATTGTTTAAGTGTGGGGAGGTTGATAAACCACTATTTCATGATTTATCGTGTGCTCAATTGAGTGGTTTTTATCAACTCTTTACCCACTTATTCATACTAATCGCATGTTTTACATTTTCCTTCCTGATTTTGTGCTATGATTGAAAACATGTTTCCTGGGCCTTTAAATTACTAACTTTAATCCTCTCTTATTACCATTCGATGCCTTGATATGTGTGTTAAGTGATTTCAGGGATTACAGAACAGGAATGACTTAGAGGATGGAAAGGAAGCATGCAAAAGTGGAAGGAATACAAGAAACTGAAGGAACTGCTAAAGCTGTCCAGCCTGACCTCTTGGTACTAAATCGACCATAACTTGAGCTACAGAGGTCCAAATGATGTGGTTCTAGTTGCGTTGGAAAGCTAACATCTGGGGCTTCACAACGATATATAATTTGCCATAGCTTCCCTAAAGTCAGGTGACGCAAACGAGTGGATCACGCGGACACGTGACCTGGCAGAAACGCAATCCACGCAAACGCGTGGACGACGCTTCCGCCTCACTTTCCCGCGACCTGTACGTACCAGAATACGCTGGGGGCAATTTTTAGGCTGTTTTTGACCCAATTTTTGGCCCAGAAAATACATATTAGAGGCTATAAAGTGGGGAATGCATCCATTCATTAACATGTCTTCCATTATTCACTTTTCATAATTTAGATGTAGTTTTTAGAGAGAGGTTCTCTCCTCTCTCTTAGGATTTAGGATTAGGATTCCTCTTAAAGGATTTAGGACTATTCCTTCTCAATTTCTAGGTTTAATGTTCTTTTTATTTATTTTCTCAAATTGGTTTATGAACTCTTATTGTTTAGATTGGTTTTATATTTAATATATTTTGAGGTATTTCAGATTTTACTTTATTTTGCTTTATTTATATGGATACTTTTAATTTAATTTAAGTATTTTCTTCCTTTTGACTTTGGTTAAGTAATTGGTAACACTTGAGTTGTCAAACTCAGCAGTGGTTGAAATTGGCAGATTACTAATTGATCTAGATCGCTCTAAAGCTAGTCTTCCCACAGGGATTGACTAGGACTTGAGGATTTGACTTTGTTTTGCTTTATTTATATGGATACTTTTAATTTAATTTAGATATTTTCTTCCTTTTGACTTTGGTTAAGTAATTGGTAATGCTTGAGCTGTCAAATAAAGCAGTGGTTGAAACTGGGAGTTACTCCAATAACTCTAGTCTTTCCATAGGAATTGACTAGGACCTGAGGATTAAGCTAATTAATCCACTTGATTTACCTTCATAGTTAGAGATACTTTTAATTTAATTTAGATATTTTCTTCCTTTTGACTTTGGTTAAGTAATTGGTAATACTTGAGTTGTCAAACTCAGCAGTGGTTAAAATTGGCAGATTACTAATTGATCTAGATCGCTCTAAAGCTAGTCTTCCCACAGGGATTGACTAGGACTTGAGGATCAAACTAATTAGTCCACTTGACTTAACTAAGTGGGATTAAAACCCAATTCTCATCACACCTGATAAGGATAACTAGGATAGAAATTCCAATTCTTATACCTGGCCAAGAGATTTTATTATTATTAATTTATTTTTCCTGTCATTTAAATTATCTGTCCCTTCTTTTAAAAACCCCCAATTTACAAGACTCATAACCAATAATAAATTATACCTCCCTGCAATTTCTTGAGAAGACGACCCGAGGTTTAAATAATTCGGTTATCAATTTTTAAAGGGTTTGTTACTTGTGACAACCAAAACTTTTGTAAGAAAGGAATTCTTGTCGGTCTAGAAGCTATACTTACAACGCGAATTTATTTGTGAAAACTCTAGATCGCGCGAGAGTTTCGTTCTTCAATCATGTTACACAAAAGAAGGTCAATACAAGTATACAACACACCTCTTTAAGAGTGGGAAGAGTACCCAAATCCGCGGGTACCCGCCCTGCCCCTACCCGATCGGGGGCAGGTTATAACCCGCCCCGGGTGCGGGGCGGATTTTTGTCAGGACGGGTCGTCCGAGAGCAGAGCTTCGCCGCCATCCTCTGTCTGGGAGAAGTGCTTCGCAGCTGTCCTCCGTCCGAGAGCAGATCCCGTCGCCATCGCCGTGAGTCTGTCGCCATCACTGTGAGTCCGTTGCCGTCCCTGCATCCTTCGAATCACTGAATTTGTAAGTCTCTCTCTCTCACTCATTGTGAATATGCAACTATAACTTTAGAACTGGAACTGCATCCTAGGAAGAGTAATATGCAGCTAATTAGGGTTTAGGGTTCATAATCTGTAACTCTAGAACTCTGTTATTCATATATTTGCTTATCTTTTATTTTATCATTTACTTTGGAACTCTGTAATTTTGTAACTATAACTGCAATTTATGTTACGAAGAGTAATATGCAGCTAATTAGGGGTACTCATAATCTGTAACTTTGGAATTCTGTTATTCATATATTTGCTTATTTTTTATTTTATTATTTACTCTAGAACTTTGTGATTCTGCTACTCTAAAATTTTGTTATCTATATATTTGCTTATCTTTTATTTTATCATTATTTATTCTGAAATTCTATAATTTTGTAATTGTAACTAGAACTTATGTTTAAAAGAGTAATTTGCAAGCTAATTAGGGACATTCATAATCTATTAATCTGTATAATTCATATCTACTGTTCCAACTACTTAATTAAATTATTTTATTTATAAACTTTGATATTATATGCGAATAAAAAAACTGATTCCTAATATTTCTGTAACATGATTTTAAAAGAATGGGAAAAAAACTACATAGGCTGATATGCACATCAAAATTGCAGTTTAAGCGTTAGTCACATGCTGGTGGAATACAAACTTGCACTATTAACAGTGTATAGTAGTAGATGATTTTGGAATAGTTAAATTCATCGCCCTTGTAGAATTAAATCATTTCCATTATGTAGTGACATTTATTTTGTTAAACGAAAACAAATATTATTATTGTTAGTATGTAGTACATGATTTTCTCTAACTTGAACTATGGGGTGTATCATATATACATAACTAATTAAGATTATATTTTTTGTCCGAGAAAGAGTAAAATTTGTCTACTTTAATACCCACTTTTAAATACAAATATCATTACTATTTTGAATGCACTTAAAAATTTTGTGGTTAATACCCACTTTTGAGTAATAGGACGATGGGACGGAGTCGGGTAGGGCAAAAACCCGCCTCTACCCGCCCCACTGCCACCCCTACACCCCTTCCTAAGACCAAATAAATATGTTGACAATGCATATATCTATCATCTCCCACCTTCACAAACTTTTGAACCAAGCTATAAGTTGTCGAAAAATAAGGGTAATGAAATAAAGTTGATGTTGGAATTAAAAGTGTTTATAGATCAGATTGCACCAGTGTTTTTTTTTTGTGCCCAGATCTGGCCCTAGCTATATTATAATTGGATCCATTTTCCAGACCCATATAATCCTAAAACTCGATAAAGTCGTAACAATTCAAGCCAATGAAGTACCGACTTTTTGCTGGGTTACCCAGGTTCAAAATCATGTCTCAGAACCGAAAATTGACGATGAAGACAACCAACAGATAGATCAATAGATGGATTAACAATAACATTGCAAAAAAAAAAAAGCAAATAAAATCAACGTTGATGCACAATAAAATTGCATAACAATATCAACAGCAAAAAAACATATAAAATATTAATTTGTTCAATTCAATGGAAACGAAGAACAGTATAAGGCAACGATGACGAAGAACAACGAGACCCACGATAATGGCAATGATGATAAAGCACCCAAATATGGCGATGAACAGAATTAGAGTTGAGATCCAAGCCCAAGAAGCACAGTCCAGCGTTGGAACTGCGAAAGTGAAACATAGCCCTTAGGAAAGGGAAAGGCAAAAGGGGTCGTTGCGATTAGGGGTGGCAGGCGGGCTAGCCTATCCCTTCCCACCCAGCCAAAATCCCGTCCCGCCTAGCTTAGTGAGACAGTCCCAAATTTTTACTCATTCCCGTCTAACGGCAGATTGACTGGTTGGTGGACTAAGCCCGCTAAATATAAAATTAAATAATTATAATTTCTAAATTCACAAACACTAAAATATTTATAATTCTAAATATCTAATAAATATAATCAACAACTAAGCTTTTTGAAACAAAATAATGAAATCAACATTATCTAAAGCAAAACATTGTCCAAAATAGAATTAATATGGGCTTGAGTAATTTTTTTATTATAATTAAAAAAATAGAATTGCGAGCTCGCAGACAAGTCCGCCCCGTTGAAACCCGCCAAAACTCATAAATTTGGCGATGCGGATTAGGCGGACTTTTTTTTTATTATAACGGTCTCAAATTTTTTGTCCGACTGCATTTGGAGAGAGAGACACTAGCTTTCCCAAAATCAATTCGTGCCCGCCGATTCTGTCTCGCCCTAAATGGAATGGCTCTCTTAGTTACGCTGCGCCCCGGTCTGAGTCCCCACATCCGCTCTTCTCTGCCCACAACCCAAGAAGTTGGCTTTGCCAACACAACATTAGGCCCGTCCCCTTCATTCTATGCCGACCCCGGCCCGGGGATGGCTTTTTGGGAAGCCCGTTCCCACCGCGCTCACGGCCCGGCTGGCCTTCCAGCGGTAGTGGGAATTATCCCGTTCCCTGGTCAAAGACTTGGTTGGATGTGGGATCTACTCCACGAGGAGCGGTACAGACATAGATGATATCATCACAACCTCTCTTTTTGTACCGCTAGGGATGCTTAACGCCACTTCGCCAACTGGTGTTACCTGCGCTTTCGTGTCTCTCAGTATGGTCAGCACTGGGTGTTTCCGAGTAGCGAGGCTTACACCCATTCGCATTAGTTCATCCAAAGTTCCTTACTCTTATGCACGAATTATTGAATAAGCCATCTTCCTATCAAGGTTAAGGAGTCAACTGAGCATCTCAGCGGCGGGATTGAATACCCGGATCAAGTTAGAGTTCACGCCTCCTGCCCTGAACAAATAGGAGGCGTGGGCCACAGGTCGCACATAAGCCGCCGGGTCGCACGACAGAAGAACACCCAACATACAGATGCACACTCCAAAATGTGCAATATTCATCTGAATTGTAGCTTTTTGGTGGTAGTCGTGACCAACAGCCATCAGTTGTTGGCTCGTTGTTAAGGCGAGAGCTTCAAGCCCGATTTCAGGTTCAGGTGGCACACCCCCCACACAAGCACCCCCCGACGAAGGGGGGACGGGGAAAGCTACAAGCCCAAAACCTTCGACCCTTCTTTCTAAATGGGGGTGCCCGGAGCACCTCATCTTGTCATTTTGTTCTTGCTCATTCCTGTTAGGGTTAGGCCGAAGTCTTTGGCGTTTCCTTCTCTGCGCCCGCTCACGCTTTGCTAAACTATCGCGTGGTAAAGAGAAGAGAGTACGAAAGAATAGTAAACAGAGCACACCGCAGAAAGATTCTAAATATGAGAAGTCCCAGATTCAAGAAGAAGGAAATGAAGAACGGGAATGAAACGAAATGAGGCGTTTCCAGCTCTAGTTTCGGATGAGCTTCTCCCAATTATGTCTGGTAGTAAAATAAGGCGACCTGCTCTGACCAAGACTCCACTTTTTGCTCTGTCCATGGAGCGTCTGAATTTCCTGGAATGTAGATAGACCAAAAGAGGGATGAAGGGATAAGAATTGGAATTAGAGTACCATTGGAAAAAGGGGCACCTGTGGGAACATCTCTACTGACGAACCATTTCAATAGTAAGGGTGATGCCGTGCCACGAGGCACGACCATAGAAGTAATGAAAAAGAAAAAGTTATGTAGTTGGACCACCCGCTCTATCCGTTCGAGTTTTGCTTCTCTAGAGAAGATGAGACGCTAAAAATGAAAGTGTTCGCAACGCATATCGAAAGGATACCAATGAAGCCGACAACCCCAAAATGGTCCCTGAGATTGGCGTCGTGCACTAAAAAATCGTCCTTGAGATTCCAATTGCACCAATTACGTCCCTGAGATTGAAAAAAAGTGCACCATATTAGTCCCTGACCCATTTCCATTAACGACGTGATAACATGGCATAATGACGTGGACTGTAAGTGACACATGTCACTTCATGATTTGGCCACGTGTAATGGTATGATCATGTGGTGGCCATTGACACGTGGCATGCTGACGTGGATGGTTGTGCCACGTGCCACAATGTTATTTGGCCATGTGTCCATTTGTGCCACATGTCGCAACAATATTCGTCCACGTGTTATCCATTATGTCATCATTGTAGATGCACCAAATTAGTCCTTCACTTTGCATTAAATGACGCATTTTAGTCTCTGAAATTGAATGTCGTGCACTAAACTAATCCCTTCACCAATTTTTCTCATTTTTTCTATAAATTCAAAATTCTCAATATTTTTGAATGCATTAATTTCAATTCTATTTTTTCACATGTTCTTCAAATAAAAGTATTTTCATAAAATATTTTTTCTCTTGTGAATACCCTAACCGCCGACTTGGAGTTGACATGAAGGCATTCCAAGCACCTTCACTACCATCTCCGACCTCTTTCAGTGCTTTAATAAAATATTTTTTTCTTGTGGATACTCCTAACTACCGTTTTGGAGTTGACGTGAAGGCATTTCAAGCTTCTCTCATTACCATCTCCGACCTCTTTCGTCTAGACTGCATAAGTCGGAGATGGTAGTGAGGGTGCTTGAAATGCCTTTAATCTAACTCATTTAGACATAATGAAAAGATGTATTTTTCATAAGAAAAAAATGTTTATTTTAATTATTAATTTCTTGTTAAAAACACATATTTTTTTATGAAAAAAAATGTGTCTAATCAATCATATTAAAAAAAATATATAATTAAAATTAAAATCTTAAAAATTTTTATGAAAACACTTGTATTTAAACGATATATGAAAAAATAGAATTATTAGTGTATCCAATATATTAAAAATTTTAAATTTAAAAAAAATGAAAACAAATTGGTGAAAGGATTAGTTTGGTGCACGACACTCAATTTCAGGGACTAAAATGAGTCACTTAATGCAAAGTGAGGGACTAATTTGGTGCAGATACAACGTTGACATAATGGATGATACGTGGACGACTACTGTTGCGACACATGGCATAAACGGACACGTGGCCAAATAACATTGTGACACGTGGCAAAACCATCCACGTCAGCATGCCACGTGTCACTGGTCACCACATCATCATACCATTACATGTGGCCAAATAATGATGTGACACGTGTCACTTACAGACCACGTCATCATGCCATGTCATTACGTCGTTAATAGAAAATGGGTCAGGACTCATATGGTACATTTTTTTCAATCTCAGGGATGTAATTGGTGCAATTGGAATTTCAGGAACGATTTTAGTGCACGGCGCCAATCTCAGGGACCATTTTGGAGTTTAACTCGAGAAAAGATGGAGGAGGTTGGGTGTGATGAGGCTAAGTGAATGTAACTTTAAATTGTTGATTTTTTTGTTGTCCACACTATCTTTCAATTTAATAAGCCAAAAATTAATTTATTGTGATCTGAGATCTATTTAAGAGACTGATTATTTATTACTGAAACGAGTCGGAAGATCCAAATACTGACCCAAATTTTATTTATACTGGATCTTCTTTGATTTGTGTCTGACCCAATTTTTATTTATACTGGATCGAATTTGAGTTAAATTGACCGGTTCAAACCAGAATTTCGAACCAGATTATAAACAACTCTAGTTAGAACCATGGTTCTGAAAACCAAACCGGACCGACCGGTTCAACCGGAAAAACTGGAAACCGGTCACCTAGCCGGTCCGGGTAAGGTCAGAAACCGCCTTGCAAAAAATCGGTGAGAAAATCGATCGAACCGGCGGTTAACCGGTGAACCGGGAGAACCGTCCGGTTTTTTAGCGGTTTTTAGTTTGGATATTAAACTTCAAAACGGCGTCGTTTTGAAGGTTAAAAAAAAAAGAAAAGAGAGAAGCTAAAGTGCTAAACGCACAACCCTAATCCTAATCTCAGTCTCTACTCTCAACTCTCAACTCTCACACTCTCACAAGAGACACCATAGCCACCACGGGCAGACCCACCGTCGCAGCCCCTCTTCGCCGTCCCACTCTTCGTTGTCGTCGAGCTCCTCTCTTCCATCGTCGTCTCCGAGCTTGCCTCCTCCATCGTCGCCCCTACTCGCCGCCGGTAATACTCTGCCTTCCAACCCTAACTTTCTCAGTCTCTCTTCAACCTTCTTCCTCCAAAGTACAAACACCACCGTCACCTCCAACAAACGCCGGAGCAAAGCATCACCGTCGCGGGTCGAAGGTCACCGTCGCGTCCGGGTCGAAGGTCGCCTTCCCGCGGTGAGTACTCAGTAGTCAGTACTTCAATCTTTTCCTTCTTTCAATTAATTTCGTTTATTTGGTGATAAAACTGTATGAATTGGACAGATTTGAGTTCATGGTTCTTGTTCTGTTTTTCAAATCTTTTCCTTCTTCTGAGTTCTTGTTCATGGGTTCTTGTTCTGTTTTTCAATTAATTTTTTTATTTTGTTAATTATTCTTGATTTGTTTTTCAATTTTTTTTATTTTGAATTTCGGTATATAAATTCAATTCTGCTATGTTGGATTTGGCTATATTGAGTTTTGTTTATTTCTGTTCTGTTGAATACTGCTCTGTTGAATTTTGGGGTTTAAAATTTAAATTCAATTCTGCTCTGTTAATTATGTTGAATGAATGTTGTATGAGTTATATGGATTAATATATTTTTATGGATTCTAGATTGCTGTCATTTTGAATTTAGTTGGAACAGCCACAAAATGATCAGCAACTACAACATAATTCTGTGGGCATCTTCAAGGCTAGAAATTATGGAATTAGCCCTCTCTAGTTGCTTGTTGAGAACCATTCTATTTTGATTGACTTCATTTAGTGATTTTGTTCATGTTCACTTTTCTTTTCAATTTGAATTAATTCTTTTGAAATAATTTTGTTAATTTTTTGTAGTACTTATTAATTTTGTTGATTGTTAATTGTTGATTTAATTGTCTAATTGTTTGGATTCTAACTTCTAAATTTGTTTTTTGAACTTTTAATGCCGAATGTAATTGATAATTTTCTGTTTTAAACTTTTGGTGCTGCATGTATTCTTTGCTTCTTGATGTGATTAGAAATTCTGTAAATCTGTTCAACAATCAATATTTAATTTGTGTAAATTTGTGTTTGTAAATTATAGTTGTTACTAATTAGAAATTTTTATTTTTGAAGATAGAACAACTAGATAGTGATCAAGCATTACATATATTAATTTTTAATAATTTTATTTAATATTTAATTAAACCGGTTGAATTTCGGTTGAATTCCGATTGGACCATTAAACCAGTAAACCAATTGTCTTACCGGTTCATTAACCGGTCCGGTTCATTAACCGGTCCGGTTCTCACAACCTTAATTAGAACAGTTCAAATAGTAAAATTAATGTTAGTTATGTTGATAGAAGTGATAAAAAAACACACATGGACAATTAAACTAGTTAAAAAATTAGTTAAATAATTTTAATAAATTAGTCAGCATATTATGTACACCCACAAAATTAATTATTATATATTTATATATAAATAAACACATATATTATTTAATTTTTTTAATATATATTTTATATTCAAATTATATTTTATATATAAATAATTAATTTAATAGTTAATTTTTTATGTACACTTAACATAATTAATTGCTAAAACATGTATTATTCCAAATTATTGATGTATTCTTGTTCTCATTTAATAGAAATAAATAATCTTTTCCATTTTTCTCTCTACTTCCTTCTACTGCATCATTCATCTCTTCAGCAAAGTTTAAACCTTTCATCCTCCTTGTGCGCATCTATGGCCAATATATATTGACGAATGCACCTCCAATCATGTCCTCAATAAATCAAAGTAAGTAAGAAAGAAAGAAGAAAAGAGAAAAAACAATAAATAAAAAAATGATTTACAAGTAAGAATGTTCATTTAGTCTGGAACAATTAATTTTACACGTGTTTATAGATAAGTTTATTTATTGTTGTCAAACTCTCGAGTTAACTCGTAAACTCGTACGAGTTTACGAGTTTAGATATGGAATCGAGTTGACTCGGGTATAGACTCTATTCTGGATAAATTTGGCTAAACTCGGTCAAACTCGGACAAACTCGTGAGTCTAGGACCGAGTTAGCAAGTTTGTGTTTTTCTTTATTTTTGCTCAAAAAAGCGTCATTTTGAAACCAAAAAAACACTTTTTTTTTATTAAAGTTACAATAACACTCCCAAAGAATGAAAGAAAACTCACTCACAACTCACTCATATGCGTCGTTTCTCTCAAATCTCACTTTCTCCATGTTCTGCCGCAGTCGCCGTTCCTCGTCGAGCTGTCGTTGTTCGCCTGCGTCTGCTATCTTTGCTCTGATTTGCGCTATTGTCTTTGTGAATTTTACCTATACTGCCCTCTGCTTTGTATTTCTTCACATCTCCACTATCCGCAACTCCATCGTGCTATCACCGTTCACGAGTTCGACTACTTCTCCTACAGTCCTATCTCTGCTCTGGTTTGCACTGTTGTAAAATCTATGACTATTTGTTGCCGTCATTTCGTGCTGCTGCTGTACCCTCATCACCACCGCTACCTGCTGCACCTTTGTCTTCGATCTGCTGTTGCTGAGACTTTGCCCTTTATTTTCTTCTGTATCTTCTATTTTTTGTATGCCTTTTGCCCTTCTTTGAGCCTTTGCTTCTTGATTTAGTTTTTTTTTCTTTTTAAATTTTATTGCTTCTAATGTTAGCCTATTACTTATCGTTTATGTTAGATGGCCAGATGGTTCATCCATTCATAGCTGATTAGTAATTAATTATTTTGATTAGAGTTAATTTGATTATTTGATATTGTTCAATGCTCAATTAAAGATTTAGTATTACAGATTTAGAATTTTTAATTTTGTGTGTTCTATGTTGTATTTGTATAAGAATAATTATAGAGGATTTAAATGTGTATTTTAAAGTATTTGTTATATGTATGCTATTATTTTAATTTATTATGTACTTTAAGATTGATATTATTAACTTTGAAGGGTTAGAATTGAGTAAATATACATTATGTATGATATATATATATATAAACTTTATAACAGGTAAACTCGTACGAGTCTACGAGTTAACTTGCAAGTCGAATCTAAGTCAGTTTCACAAATTTACTTAGACTCGCGAGTTTGACCATCTTGACTTTATTGTTAGTTTGTTACTGTTAATGTTTACTATAAATGTATCCATACTCCATGTTATGTAGCTAGAAAGTTTGACAAACTTTCTTGGGAATGAGAATATATACTTATTTAGCCACACTATCGGAATTAGCATGCACACCCCTCAATATTTTATATTTTATGTCACCGACCCATAACAATGATACATGCAATTATTTCCGGGTTTCCTTACCTTCGAATGAGATTGAGAATTATGTTTTGGCATTTGTTTAACCTTTTATTTTCTGACCTATATCAGCGTACGTGCCGTATTTATGATGGCTCATATGGAGCAAATATATATATATATATATTACTCATCATATAAAAAATTTAGACCGCCATTATCCCTCCACTCTCCCTTTTCCTTTGTCCATCAACTCCAATACCACTGCCGTTCTATTTCCTTTTCCTATCCCTCTATTTCATCCATTGCTGAAACTCCACTGAAATTGAGATTTTTTATTTAAATAAATAAAAATATGCAATAATTATCGAAATAAATTATTTTAAAAATATTTATTATTTTACATTTTCTATGTATCTTATTTACAGTGTAAACGAAATATGACACGTCAGCCGCGTCGTATCTATCTCGTTTGCACTGTAAATAAGATAAGGCTGAGGGTCACCTATAAGTATAAGTCATTTACACATATTTGTTGGACTCCACTTTGACCTAGTCAATTTTTTTTCCTCTTTTAACTTCACTACAAGAAAATAGAGCATTTATAACAAAAAATTTGTATCAAATTTAAAATTGTTACAAATTACGATTTTTTGGTAACAATAATTAGTTATTGTTACAAAAAAAAGAATATTTTGTAACAACAAAAAAATTTATTACAGATTATGTTGGCTTTCATATCGAATTGTTGTTTTGTTGCAAAATATTATATCGTTTTGTAACAAAAGATTATATTGTTACAAAAATTTAAAATATTTTGTAACAAAATATCTATTTTTTTAAAAGGTCTAAATATTTTGTAACAAAAATTAATTTGTCACAAAATACAATATTTTTGTAACAAATTATTTATTTGTCACAAAAGTCAAAAAATTTTTGCAACTAATAAAAAATTTTATTTTAACATATTTAATGTAAGACTTTAAATTTTTAAAAATAAACATTAATCTTAATCCTAATTCTTAAAATTTTTAACACAAATTTTTGTGAGTTCTAACTCTAACTCCTAACTTATCTCACACACACTGAGAAGTACCAAAAAGAAAAAAAAGAAAAAGAAAAAGAAAAGAAAAGAAAAGAAAAGAGGGCGAGAGTGAGATGATACAGAAGCGGGGAACTGGGGAAGTTAGGGATAGAAGAAAAAGGGGGAGGGAACCCTAGCAGTGAGGGATAAAAGAAAGGGGGAGGGAGAACCCTAGCAGCCGCTCGCCCTTGTTTCCTCTGCCGTCATCTTCTGCTCCGTCGTCGTCTCCTGTGTGGCGGCGGCATCGTGGTCATCTTTGTCTCCTCTGCATCGTCCTCAGTTTCTGCGTCGTCGCTGTTCGTGGTCGTCTTCATCTCCTCCTCTGCGGCGCCGTTCCTGCTTGTGCTGCTCCTCTGGTCCCCGGTCCTCTGTCTCTACTGGTCTAGTTCATTTCAGCTGTTCTTCCTCCCCGGTGGTTCTCGGCGTTGTCGTTCCCTAGTTGCTGTGCGTCGCTTGGTTGCTGGTTTCTGGTTCATCTCGACTGTTCTTCCTCTACAGCTGTTCTTTTTTCTTGTTTTAATTCGTCTTATGTTTTTTCTATAGCAGCTTTTTCATAGTGTTAGAAATAGTTAGAGCATAGCATCCATTGTTGGAAGCAAACAAAGAATTGGTAGAAGTGCACCCAGCTTAAGAAAAACCTACGCCTCACTTACCTATGCAAAAAGGAGCCAACGCCAAGTAAGGTTTTTCCTGTCTTTTTGTGAGCCTGTGTTTTATTTTTTTCCACTGTTGGTGAATTGATCATTGGAGACCTGATTTAATTGGCTATCTTTATATGCTTGACAGTTGAATAGTTGCTTCCTCATATATTAAAAGATGATAGTATAGAGGGAATATATGATACTTTGAAGGAGTGTGCTGTCATTAGCAAATCAACAGGGAAAATTGGTATTTCTGTTCACAATATCTGTGCCATTGGCAGCTACATCCGTGGAACAAATGGGACATCCAATGGTATTGATCAAAGGGGAGGAAATAGGAAAGGTAATAGTTTATCCATGTTCTATAACTTCCATATCTAACTGTGTTAATAATGTTACGTTTGCAGGAAGAGCATCGTGCCAGAGATCTATTTTATGCACTTTAGGTGCCTGATCTCTTTATGGAAACAAATACAACTATTGTTTTTATGAATAGAATATTTCAATGAGGTATAGGTTTGAATTTGTATCCCCTTTGTCTGCAAAAGATAAGGACTGAATCTTATGTCTAAATTTTTAAATATTTTCTGCTACTTATTTTGTTTGTTTACATCTGGGTTTCTTGTGGTGGACTGGATTTATCATATTTTACTCACCTAGTTTCTAATTAATTTATCTCTGTGATATTATAGTCAGTTATATAGTAGTCAACAAAATCCTGTATGAATGGAATAATGGTTGAAATCAGATTTAGATTTTTTTTTATTTGGTGTGAAAGATGATCTAGATTCTTAGAAACATTGCGAGACACTTTCCGCTGAGTAAGAAGGTAACAGCAACGATGATCTATTTGAAAACCTTATCTAGTTATGGGGGTTTGCATAGGGTGCTACTCCTGTATATGCTATACATGTTATGGTAGTTATAAAAAAGCAATGTAAGTAATTTGTTGGCTGCATTGGAAATTTTATGGCGGGGGCAGTCGGAACGGGTGTCTCTGGAACACACTTATTCTTATCCTCACCATCGGACGATTCGCTATCACCACTGTCTGCCACGTAATCCTCATCCGACTCCTCCTCACCCTCAACCACCTCATCCACTGGAATGGCGATATGAATGGGCGGTGGTGCGAGAGGTCGGTCGTCCTGCACATAGGTCTAGTGTACAGAAGAACCACCGCCACTGTGCCCCACCTCTGCAGACAGTTCCATTACTTACTACACCATGATCCTCCCATGCATATTGAACATCACTCGCACATGCTCCTCCCCTTGAAGTCGGAATAGTCGAAATCGAAAGAGTCCATTACCCATGGGGGCCAGTAACCTATACGCCACCCTTCCAATTTCTCTCGCCGCTGTACCTCCGAGCTTGCTCAGTATCAAACTCTTCAAATCCGACAACGTATTCACACGTTGAGTGCGAAACAATATCGGATCCTCGCACTCAAATGTGACCCCATTGTTACCGTTAAACATGCGGCAGTTGGGATACACAAGCAAAACTGTATAAGGATTATTACTGGCCATGCCTTGTATTTGTGAGAAATATGATATGAAAAGTTTGTGAAGAATGCCAAAGGTTACACATCCTTTTATAGCTGATGGGACACAACTCATTGTATCTCGTTTACAGTGTAAACGAGATGAGTATTCCATGTATCTCGTTTACACTGTAAATGAGATATGACTAAGGAGCGCAAAACAGTAAATATTTTTAAAATTATTTATTTCGGTAATTAATATAATTTTTATTTATTTAAATAAAAAATCCCTAAAATTGCTAAGTCATGACTACACTCAACATAAGCACACCGAACTGATCCATATCCCTCTTTGAAATTTTTTTTTGCTTTTGACAATTCTTTATCAAATAATGACCCTCGTCTTACTAGGCTTTTTGCCAACTCCAAATTCTACAAGTATTATTTTCATATCATCATAAGTTATTTTTAAAGCAAGTTAATTATCAAGGAGTGAAAAAATTGAAAGTACTTGAGCAAAAAAATGTTGATAAAACATGATGGACAAAGTATTGGAGTCAAACATCATCAATATTTTACTTTCACACCATGATATCTCACTGTCTGATTCTCTATTTCCATATCTTTCAGCGTGTTATACACAATAATCTAAATCAAAACCAATTTTCTTTACAAAAAATTTCGAACAAGTAGAGATAATATTTTTTGCAAGGCATATACGAACGGTTGTGAATGGTATTGGAAATGAAAGTCGAAACGAAAACAACAAATTCTTCCTTGTGAAAAAACATGTCCAATGCAATAGTTATGCTTGTGCGAAAATGACATGACTAGCGAAGGAAGAGGTGGTGAGAGGTGGTTGGAGGGGAGGGGTAGGGAAGAAAATGGAGCAGTGATGGTGTTGAAGTTGGTAATGGTCGAACGAAAAGGGAGGGTGAAAAGGATGGTGGTGGTGGGTGGGGTTGCGGCGGCAGAGAAGGTAAAGGATAGGAGAAGGGAAGGGCGGTTAAATGGTTAATGTTATGATTAGAGAAGGAATGAAAAATGAGAGAAGTATTTATAAAATTATGAAAAAATTTAATAATTAGTCATTTTTGTTGAATGAAACTTAGACTTTTTGTTCAAAATAGTTACGTTGCATTTCGAATTAAAATCATCATTTAAGAATTTTTTGAACAAAAATACCTTCATATTTTTCTTACTCCAACTAGGGGCAGTGCTAGACTAACTATTTAGGGGGGCGGTGTTTAATAATTAATAATTTATATTTTATATTACTATTTTTAATGATAAAATATATATAATCTCAATCAAAGTAAGACAATAATATATAAAAGTTACCACTTACCATTTTATATCATGAAAAGGTTATTCGACGTTTTTTTTTTTTAAATCATCTATTATTAACTTTGTGTCAGAAATAACTGTTAATTCTTTTTCTATATAGATGACCAAATTGTCTACAAAAAATTCACCAGCCATCTTATTTCGAAATTTTGTCTTAACAATTATTATTGCTGAAAAAACTCTTTCTATTATTACTGTAGACACAGGTAGAGTCAAAACAAGACGTATTAATCTATCAACCATGTGATAAGTTCTTGATTTTTTTTGTTGCAAATTGTTACACAATTCAAAAAGTGTACCAACGCCTTTCAAATGATTTGGAATATCATGTTGATAATGTTTCAACTGAAATTTCAAAATATTTAGTTCATTAAAAGGAAAGTTAAGAGGATAAAAATTCTCTGCTAACTTGCTAATTTATTCAATGTTAAATGATTTGTAATTGTCCTTAGGATCCAAAGCACAACTCAAAGTCAAAAGCTCTATTCTTTGCTCATTAAATCTACTATTCAACTCTTGTATCTGAGAGTCAATTATTGCCAAGAATTCATTTATTCGATAATGATGCTCAATTGTCACGCTTGGTTGATGAGATCGACTTCTTCCAATATGTTTAAGAAGTAACTTTGATGTAGAAACAATATGCAGTGCATTAAGAATATCTTGAGATTATTGTTGCAGAGCTTGGCAAAGATCATTAGTGATTTTCATAATCTCTTTCATCAAGTGCAAAGTGAAAAAAATTCAAATGACAATAATATTTTACTAACACCATAAGCCTCACCTCTTTGTACATAAGTTGTTCCGTCTTCAATGATATTATTGAGAACAATGTTGGTAGCAGTGAACATTTTTACCAAACTGCAAATAGAATTAAAGTGAGAGCTCCATCGAGTATCCCCAACTCTTTGTAAAGTGCTTACTTGATCGCACCTTTGCCTGTTTCTAATTCATTTTGAGCAACCAAGTTTGCATTTTCAATTGCTTGAGCTTCTTGTAATTGATCATGTCTTTTGAAAAAACACTAACAATAGTGATAATAGATTTTAATTGAATAAAAAATTCATAAATTTGAAGCACCTCTCTTGAAGCTGCCACCAGTGCTAATTGTAACCTATGAGCAAAACAATGTACATAATATGCTTGTGGAGAATCTTTAAGAAACAAAGCTTGCAAACCATTCCATTCATCCCGCATGTTGCTAGCATCATCATACGCTTGACCTCTAATATTTTCAACTTGGAGATTATAATGAGAAATGATATAAATCACTTCTTTCTTTAAAGTTATTGCACAAGTATCAGTGACATGCACAAGATCAAAAAATCTCTCTTTAACAAAATTATCTAGAGTAACAAATCTCAAAACAATGGACATTTGCTCCTTTTTAGATTTATCTCTAGTTTCATCAACAATAATACAAAATTTGGCATCTCCAATCTTTTCTCTAATTGAATTTCTCACCTTAGTAGCAAGAATATGTAGAATTTCTTTTCGGACTTCATTTGAAGTATACTTAACATTTTTTGGAGCATTTTCTAAAACATTCTTTTTCACTCTTTCATTGTAAGATCCCAAAAATTTTAACATTTTCAAAAAGTTACCTCTATTGCTTGAACTTTGGCTTTCATCATGTCCTCTGTAGGCGTAACCTTAAAATGGCAACCATCTAATGCAATCTATAGATGCTCCTAGTCGAATTCAATTATTTTCAATCTCTTCTGATGTTTGCTTATGAAGAAGTCTGTCGATATGTTGTGATTGTTTCATCAAATCATCACATGATTTTAGCGCCTTATGATGGAATGAGTTGGGACCTTTGTCAATGTGATTCAAAAGAGCACATTCTTTTTCACTGTTTGCTTTCTTCCAATTCCTGAGACCATTCTCAATTAAAGCATTTGAACCCGTGTTGATTGAAGGTTCCTTAGCAAAAAGAAAGCATGGAAAACAATATATGGCATCATCTTCTATAGAATATTCTAACCAAGATGGGAACAATTTAAACCATGAAGCTTGAAAGCGACGATGATTTTTATCACCAGAAAATAGATAGTTATCAAGAATTGATTGATTTAGCCCAACATTAATATAAGCCAGACGGATTTCATCTCTTTGATTTGGAGGAAACTTCCAAATCATTGGTCGCATTCCAAGATCTCTTTCCAAATGAAAAACATCCAGTTGACTAGGAAGAAGTCGTAGACGCTTTGAACTATTCAATGGAGAACTTGAAGTAATGAAATTTGATGACCCCTCAAATATGGGAGTAGTAATAGTAGAATCATCTTCATTTCCTTGATATTTTCTTTTAAAAAATGTATGAATGATTTTGAACTTACCCATAATTCAAATGGCCAATTAAGTTTCTATAATTAAAAATATATTTAGCAAAAAGTGTAAATTACAATCTATAATCTTTATAAAATATAAAAATTATATTTCAATTCAAAATACGATATTAAAATTCAGAACAATAATACTAGCATTGTAGTATAAATAATATAAAATAGTAATTAAATAATTAACTAATAAAAAAATTAAATCTACAAACTAACATATAATAACATAAACTTAATTAACAAATAATAATAAATTAAGTAAATAACTAAATATATAAAAAAATAAAAAAATTAGACAAGACTAACAGAAAAATAATAAAAAAATATTAAACAAAAAATTACAATGCTAAATGTATATAATTTATTCTTCTTATCCTTTCATCCTACAACATAACATTTACTAATCTTTAAGAAATTATAATACTAAATACAATTCATTTGCTCTATTTTGTATGACTATGTGTTTTTTTTGTAACACCTTAATTACCCTAAACCTTACTTCGCAATCGTAAAGCAAAGGTTAATCGAAGGTTACGACAATTCTAAAGCTTATACGTATTTATATATAGAAAGAAATAATAATTCTAGAAGTCCGACGAAGGATTAAGCTCAAAAACAGAATTTGAAAAGTGCAAAACGTTCACACGAAGCTACACTAAACGAGGCACGAGATATATGTACAGATATCACGACATATATAGATATATCAAAGTATAATAGCCATAAGAATCTAGCCGCCGCCCGCGGAGTTTAAGCCGGCTAGATTATAAAAACATACAGAGTTTAGAAAGTAAAATAGCTTATACAAACTTCCACTCAAAGTAAGCCTCTAGGCAAAATAAATACAAAAATGAGAGAAACTAAACAAAATAATCAAAAGACTTCAAAACATAGCCAGGATCCTCCACTCTTTCACCATCAAAGCAACTCACCAAGGTGGGTTGCGACCTGCATCTGAAAAATAATAACAGAGTTTAGAATGAGAACCGGAGGTTCTCAGTATGATAACAGTGCCCAGTGATGTAAGATATAAGACTCCGGGACGCTAGAGGCAATCCTAGAACTTCATATCCATCACAAGATGTAACCTTAAACATAAGTAAATTTAAAACCTTAACTTTAAAACCACAGTGAAAAAGGGTAATCCAACTTAAGAAATTTCTAAGCTAACAATTCTCCGCTGTCCCACAGCCTTTGCCAGCCTAACCGCCATGTGATCCCGTCGCCACCGCCTTCCGAACCTCCTCAATCCCAGAAGAAAACATCATTAATAACAATGCAAGGAAAGCACAAGTATAAGCATGTATATCAAGTAATTCAATAAGTAATTAGGCATATTATACAATTAGGCAAGCAATTCAAGTCGGCAAAGCAAGCAAACAGTTAAAAGATGCACATGATGTATGCCTGTCCTATTTGGCTGTGATATCACATTGTCGGTTCAATTACCAACCCGACACATCTCTATGGAGATGTCACCTTTCGGTCTCATATTGGGAACCCCCGAGATATCGTGTCCGGATCACAGTCCAGGATATCAGTGTCTGCACACTATAGTGATTCCAAAAGGATGTGAGCAGGATACTCTTGACACTGACCTCACATCTCAATGTAAGCAGGATAAACCAACCGTCCTTACGCCGCTGCCGCGACCTCGACAAGCGGGATTAACCAACCATCCTTACCAGGTGCATAGCATCTCAAAAATCTCAACTTTAAAAGTGTTACATCAGTGATTTTCAAAAATTATTTAGTTCAGTTCTCAGTAGTTCACCACTTTCACAATTTGTATTGTCAATCGTCAATACAATGCCTCGTCATCTTACTCAACCAAATCCGTCTTCAGTACTCCAGAAACCTAAAGTTCCGTCTTCTAAATTTATGTAAAAGTCCATTTATTTAAGTCACTAATTTTTCTCTACTAAGCTTAGGACCTAATTACTAGATAATACTCTTAAACAACAATTTAAAGAATGTTTGGAAAGCAAGAGAACCTTTAAAAACGAATAAAACAATTTTTAGGAAAAACAGGGGTTGTGCGTATGCATACCCCTACCGTACGTACACACACGGGTAAAAACGAGTGGTCGCGTACGCAACACCCTGCTCGTGTACGCGAGTTGTCCAACCTGAATAGGTTGCTCACGTCGCGCGTTATAGTTCGCGTATGCAAGGGTTGATTTTTGCTGGTTCGCGTACGCATGCAGTGCTCGCGTATGCGAGATGCCCAACCCAAATGGGTTGGTCGCGTTGCGTGCACCATGTCGCGTACGCAACCCATACCAGACTTGGAAATTTTTCAAATGTTGCAGAATTCGGTTTTTGGCACCAAACTTTAAACAGTCATAACTTCCTCTACAAAAATTTATTTTCTACAAACTTTATATCAATTTAAAGCTCTCAAAGCCATCTTTAATTTAAAATAAAGTTCATTCAATTTCAAGTTTTGAGGCACAAGTTATGATCCGTCAAAGTTCACAAAAAACTAGTTTTTACCAAAAATATCAAGGTTCTCAACTTTCTAAAATTCATAACCAAAACCAATTCAAAACCACACCAGCCCAATTTATACCAGATTTTACTACTTGTGCCACAATTCACCACTCATATTATAAAATTCTCAACCCCCAATTATCAATGATTTTACACTAAAATCCCTTCTCATCTAACAAACTCATCAATAATCATTCTATCTCTACATAATCATTCTATCACTACCCATCATCAACATCAATCTCATTCATTCTCAATATCAATATTCAACATTATTTAACAATATCAACAACATCATTCATCCAAAACATCAAAGTCATCAATTCATCATACATCATCAATCAACCAAATTCAACAACCAATTCAATCCAAATCTATCCTATGGGTCACTAGCCTAAATATTCAGAAATATTATATATTACATAGAAAAAAAGGAAACCATACCTTGTTCGATTCCCAATATGCCAAAATTCTAAAATTGAATACAATTCAAGTTTCCAAACACAATCAAGTCACCAATACAACTCCAAATGCTCCCAAGTATCCAAGGCAATTCCAACAAGCTCCAATATTCAAACTAACATCATATATTTTATAGAAATCAAAACCTAATACTCATAATATATCAATTTACAAGGATTCTTGAGAAATCTTACCTTATCCACTGAAATTTGGGATAGAAACCAATAATCCCTCACTAATGGTTAGTACCTAAACAACCAAAACACAAATTTCACTCAAAACAAAAATCCACAATTTCGAAATTCTTAGGGAAGAGAAAAAGAGATGAAAATTCGAAATTTTACCAACAAAGGTTAGATATAACTAACGGGCTTGGCAAGAGCTTCGCGTAGCCACTGACGGCATGCGAATCGGAGCACCGTAGCTCGAGATATGATTGATTGAATGTGGATGTGAATAGTAACTTTTCGCTCTTCTTCTCCTCACTTCAGCTGCTGGTGTGTGTGTTGTTTAATGAAGAATGAGGCTGAATGACCTTCGTTTAGGCTTATATATGTTGGGGTAGGGCCCAAATTGGATCCAGTCCAACCCGTTAGCGTTTTTACCCCCATTTGGCCTAATTTCGGGTAAAACTTTTAAAATTAATGCCCGATTTTTAATTATAATATTTTCCTAAGATTTTCTACTGTTTTTAATTATTCTCGCACAGTACTAGACAGACTTAAGCCGGTACTGCCGGTTCATTTACCGGTTCGAGTTTTTATGCGATTTTTCGCAAAAAAATTACATTTTCTAGAGTCTTGTCTCTCACACAAACATCCTTTCAAACTTTATTCTCGAACGCCTCACATTCTTTCACCGTAAAAATGATATTTTTCTATGGTTTATTCGATTTTTTACAGTCATAATTTCAAACATGCAAATTCAAATCAATTTCATAATAAGAGTCAATTACCTTTTTTCGCAATGGCTCATTCTCATCAGAATATCTCCGCCACCATCAAAAGACTATTATAATATTTTTTATTTATATGTCTCTA
>NC_029785.2:5258190-5259514 GCF_000816755.2 Arachis ipaensis
ATATAAATGAAATTATAAAATAATTTTTTTTAGAAAAAAATTGATGAAATAAAAATGTACCAAGACAATTTATACTTAGCTACATACCTCATTAATTCTCTTGTCCCTTCTGGCCTTCTCCGCTATAAATAATATAGTTCTCTTATTTTATTTTATTTTACTTTTCTTAATAACCTCATTTTACGGCTTTATTTTCAAGGAAAAGACTTTTTCCCTTAAGGTCAAATTAAATAACTTTATCCTTTAACATATTTCTTGCCAAAGATAAGAATTAAGATAAGAAATCTAATCTTCACATTGAAATTAATAACACCTAATTTTAATTTGAACATTAGTTAATCTAGAAAGAAGAGTGTTAGATAGTCAATAATTTTTATGATTTATAACTATTAAACAGTTATTAATGATGTTTTTAATGGTATGAAATTTCATCTGTAGAATTACTCATTTTTCTTTTATTAATTACATGCTGATCAAAATTTAATAAAATTGTTGACCTCTTAGACATTTCCAGCTAAAAATACACTCCCTTAGTTCAACTGTATTCCCATGCATATATATATATGCACGACAACCTAAAGCAATGAGAACATGGATGCCCATTCATTCTTTGCTTTTTTTCAAACCAAGTTATTGCAAAGAATTTTCGAAGAAAAACGCAAGCAAAGTGGAAATTGAAGTCAATTGTCAAAAGAGCTTATCCCTTAGTAATAAATTTGTGAAATATTGTTATTATTAATTATTTTTTGTTTTTTTGTTATATAATATATATACGGAACCAATGAAATGAGAAACCTTGGCGTGAGAAAAGATCCTAGCTCTGTTGAAATAGTACAAAGCACATTGAAGCCAAAAGACTGTTGCCAATTACCTTTGACATGCCAGCCTGGCCATGCATTCATATGTGATATGTTACTTTTTTTTTGGTGTATTATTATGACCTTCTTATCTTCCTTATTGTCCACATTCACCCTTAATTAACTTCTAGCACTGCACTAGTATATATAGGTTGTATATATAGCTGAGCTAGCACCCAAGATTTGTTTTTATTAGTAGATACAAATATATAACTCTACAGGCATGTTAATAATTGAGATGAATGTGGTTTGTTTTAGGGTTATGTTACGTGTACATCAAAATTAGTCACCAAAATCAGTTATCATTATAAAATATATGCTGGAATATAAATATACATTAAAAATAAATTAAATCACATATATATTTATATACAAATATATTGGTCGCTGATTTTAATGGCTGATTCTCTTGTTTTAACAGTGAGAGAAAAATAACTTCTATTGTTTGATTATATATATTTAACTTA
>NC_029785.2:5259574-5260305 GCF_000816755.2 Arachis ipaensis
ATACTAATACTAATAGTATAAAAATTTTATATAATTATTTAATTATATTTATATATTAATTAAATTAATGTGATAATAATATACAATTGATTATTTATTAGTTAGAGACGATTTTATGTGTAGAATCGGGTCTATTAGGCATAGTGAGAGTTTCGATAATGGTTATGATACATAGTGAGAATTAGGTATTATATGAATTTAAATATTCGGTTAGACAATTTAAGTCTTGGCGTACATGCTTGATCCAATGTTAAGTTACTTGATACATAGTGATAATGCTTGATACCTGTCTTAATTACATTTTTTTTTATGTAAATCGAATTCATTTAATTTTATTTAAACTAAATACATATATATGAATTGAATAAAATTGATTTGATTTATCACTTATATAGTATATATATGTATATTTAATTTACTATTTAGTATTTATATTGCTCTTCTCAGTGACGACAACACAGAAGTTCGGTTGGGCCCACATCCAATACGAAACAGTGACTGAACGATCCTCTTCAGTGTTTATGGACCCCACACACCCCCTTTTGACGGCTCAGAAATAAAGCCATTCTATCATTCTATGCATCACGTGCCCTCTAATTTAGATCTTCCATTGCATTATATCAATCAAACAGGATATTCCATTTTATTTTATTTATATTTTAATAAAATGATATTTAATATTTATCATTCTGAATATGACATGATATGATAATATATAATATTTACGTATA
>NC_029785.2:5261142-5261830 GCF_000816755.2 Arachis ipaensis
ATTTGATGTATTTTTTTTTATTTTTTTTAAGTACTGTGAATTATTTGTATAACTTTAATTGATTTATTAAAATAAATATTATACTTGTCCTCTATTTATATTCACAAAATTTGCAATTCTCTTGTAAAAATATTGTTGTGCATATATTAATTTAGATTTTTTCTCCAAAAAAATATACAAATATACACATGAATTAATTATACGGTAGACAAAATTATATACAAATTATTTAATTAGTTAAGTACTTACATATAAATCTTATATATTTTGTTTGTCACATTTATTATTCCATCAGTCGAAATATATTTTTGTCAATAGACTTACATAAATGTCATATTTTCTTCAACTATGACATTGTGTAGCGAGTGACATAGTTATTAGGTGATAAGGTAGATATTAAATAATATATTTAATTTAAAATTGAAATAAACAAATTAAAAAAAGATGACTGAACCTTACCCCCGAAAAAAATGGCTACCAAAGACATGCATGTTTGAATAGAAATTGAAAGAGAAAGAGAAAGAAGTTAATGGCGAGCAATCCAAAAACAAAGAAGGTAAATTCAAGGACAAAAAGAAAAAAAGCAAGTTAGATTTTGACTCTCTTGCTAATTTAGAATATATAGTTCTACTAATAGAGTTACACTTCTTATTAACAGAATAATAAATATGATTATTAAGATTATTAA
>NC_029785.2:5263930-5265338 GCF_000816755.2 Arachis ipaensis
TATAAAATTTATAATATACTTAAATTATTATATAATTTATATATAATTTTATCTATCGTATTATCTTTTATGTGTATATTTGTCTATTTTTTTTTTTGCCTGAGTTAGCTCTTGTTGAGAAGAAAATGGAATTTATTTTTTACTAGGACTGATTGAATTATTACATATACCTGCAGATATTTTTCTCTTTGATCGATTTATTTGTGTGAAATTCGAAAGTAACAATTTTGGTATCTAGAAGTGGGATTCCAAAATTTGAAATCATATATATATAAAAAAAAAAGAATTTATTATACTGCAGCAACTTCAGGTGTAGTCCCCACCAAGGCACCAACAATCCCCCCCATTCATTTATTTATTTATTTTTGTACTTGATATCAAAAGAGACAAAAGTTATTCTGCATGTCCCTTGGCTTGCCATAGAATTTGGGGCTTTTTGTTTTACCCAAAGCGTCTTTACAAATTATTTTTACTATATATTTAAATTGAAGTTCACATGAAAAATAATTATGGTCCTATTACGTTAATAATTCAGATGTCAAGAAATTAACTGCATGAATCTAGACGTAAAGTTGGTACCAATAGCGGGTTTTGATATGGTGAATTTGGTAAGAGTCCAGCTAGTGAGACAATGGACTACTTGTACAATGTGTATAATGGGCTATTGAGGTAAAAATGAACATCTCCACTAGAGATAATAAACATTTTCTCAAAAGTTTAAACTGATTTTGGAGTTCACCAAGGATCGAACTCTTGACTTTTCGGATCTAACGTTCTAATACCATGTCATGATACCACTCATCCCAAAAACTTCAACTGATGAAAGAGGTAACACTAATAGTTATATCTCTAATACTCCCTAAACCTCCATTGTACACATTGTATATAAATATTCTATTGGTTCCTCATTCTTTCTCATTTGGTAAACAAATGTTCTTAAAATGTGTAGTCCAATTCTTTGCCAAGAATACATGTATAATTACTTAATTAATTTATAACTATGATTATGTGTTGCTTTCTTCTTTTCAAATGGCTAGATATGTTATTGTGTATGTTATTTTAAAGGTTTTCACTTTTTTTTGTTACGTTGCTGGGCTTTAAATTAAAACAAGAATTCAGACGAACACATCTTATACCTTTACATCTTTTTTATTTCTTTTTTTTTATTTACTTTTTTAATAAGGACTTTCACATTTGAAATATATTCAACATTTTATTTGCATGTTGAATTTAAAAGATTAGAAAGGTAACTAGGATGTAAAAATTGATTATCCATAATAATAGGGGCGAATTTTATATAGGATAAGATAAGGTGAGATGGATCGAATAGTGTAAAAATTCATGTATATCTACCCCATTATCATTCATATATGTTAGAGAACTATTAAAATTTTTTTTTTTTTTTTTT
>NC_029785.2:5265718-5266475 GCF_000816755.2 Arachis ipaensis
TTCCAAAAAAATTATAACAAAAACAAATAAAAGAATAAAAAAGCCTATATTTTAAAGAGAAGTGATTTAATTTTTAAAATCTGTATTTTTAATAAAATTGATATAGAATTAATAGATAATTGAATCCTAAAACATACCAGCCACAATCAAAACATAAGTCAAATTCAAATTCAGCTGAACCTATTTCATCTTGACCTATTGACACCCTTATGAATATGCCACTTTTTTATAACAATATGGACCAAAAATTATATATTAGTGGATTTCATCATGATTAATATCTATCTAATATATAATTCTATTCCTGGTCCTAGATCACGCTTTCGAAACAAAAGGATGAAAGTAATTGACAAATTAAATTAAAGTATTTTAAAAATATTAATAATATATATATGCATGCGCATCATATTTCAAATAATTTATTATGTATTATTCCTACGAGTACGACAAAGTACAACAAAGAATCTATGATCATTGATCTATCCCCTCCACTCTGAGAAGACACCCATCGCAAGTTTATTTATCAAACAGAAAATGAAATCTGTGCATAGAATCAATCTGGACCGTCCATATTGTGTTTCACTTTCATCACATCTTTTCTAGGCGTTGATTTGATGCTGCTGTCTCCTTCGTGGACCCAATTAGTGCAACTTGCCCTTGGCTTTATTATTATTTTCACTTCATTCTTTATTTTATTTTATTTATTTTCTTTAATTCGTTTCATTCTGCGCCGTTGGTTTCCCACCCCCTTCTCCTA
>NC_029785.2:5266786-5267721 GCF_000816755.2 Arachis ipaensis
ATAAATAAATAAATAAATAAATAATTAATTTGAGATAAATAAGAGATACAATATGTGGTAATGAAGATATTGTAATTTATTAAACAACATTTCAGCTCATCACCTTCATTAGTGATCACCATCATCAAATCAAATTATATAGTAATGTGTATATAATTGTAGTAATTGACTAAGTTAACATTGAAATATACTCCCACATGTCCAAATTGATCACTTGAATTATACTAAAATATTCATGTTCTCATTATTATGGATTACATGCACTTTTAGTTTTTTTTTTTTAATTTATTTTTGTGCGTTGGGTGAATGGTGATAGATTCATTATATTTTATTCCATTTCACATTTTACTATAGTTGGGCTCTAGATTTGTGTGAGGGCGGCTGAGCAATTTATTTATCCAGAGAAAAAGACAAATCCCTCCGACTTTTTTATTCGCAAATTTTTAAGTTTTTAAAAATTTAAAAATATATTTAAATTTTTTATTTTTTTAAAATTTGGACATATTAATTTCTGATGAGTCAACGCGTTCTTGCATTAAAATTTTTCGGTAAAAGCCACTTGCACAATTTGGAAGCTTATGTTAGGAACTTAGGATAAATACTCAATTTAGCCAACTGTATTCAATTTTATAAAAGTAGAACTAATTAAACACACATTTAGCCACTAGTTGTCTAGTGATAGAGACTCAAATGCAAATGCAAATGAAAATGTGAATAAAGGTGCATTTCTTTTTTCACGTGAATTATAAAATCAAAATGTAGTTCTCACTAAAACAACGTTTTTTAATGAATTGCACAACTCTCATCTGTCCTCATAATTACTTCTTTACTTCTTTTCGTAGTTTTATAGTAATATGAAGTAATTAACTTTAATTTAGTAAATATTAAAAATAACAATGATAAAATCATAGTTATTTAATTATTATTATTAGAAA
>NC_029785.2:5269038-5269320 GCF_000816755.2 Arachis ipaensis
AAACACTAATAAACAATGTAATATTAGAAATCCGTAGGCTTACCATATTAGCACCATATTAGCAGGCTTGGTATATCAATGCAAGTTTGACGAATTTGTTTGTTTCCGAATTCACAGCATTTTTGTAAGGTTAATATGTTTCCAAGTAAAGGTGCAATTGTTGTAGTCTGAGAAAAGTTAACCTATTAATCTCCAATTATGAAGGAGAATACAAAATAATAAATAAATAAATAAATAAAATAATGGAAAAGGACATCAACAAATGTTGCGAAGCAACGCTGG
>NC_029785.2:5269464-5270133 GCF_000816755.2 Arachis ipaensis
ATTAATAAAGAGTAAATAGTATAATAACTTATAATATTTTTAATAGTGATTTTGCATAAAGAATAGTAAAAAATTTTGTGGAAAAAGCCAAAATGCAGACAAAAAGCATCAAATAGTTCTAACAGTGTTATTTAAAAGTATATAGGAGCATGCAATTTGTTGGGGCAAAAAGTTCTTTTTCAATTTATATTTGTACAATACACCATTATAACATCTATTTAAAAAATAAATTCTATTACATTCCATCATATTTTCTGTTTAAAAAATATAATATTTTAAGAAAATTTTGTGTATAAAAAATTTCATATATCAACTTGTTCATATTTTTGGAACTTAAACGTCTGCCACTACAAGTAATTTATGTGTTGGTTCATCAACGAAAGTTATAGATTAATGTAAAGTTCTTTTAAATTTGTAGTCATTAAATTTATACTTGGTGGTTCAATTTATTCATGAGATTGCACGTTATGATGCCACTCAATTGCTCTGAAATGTTATTAAAAGTTCAATTTAATGGTAGAGTAATATAATCTTATACACCAAAAAATCTTAAGAACCAGTGCTCTTATGATATTATAATAAAAGCATATCATTGAACTTTTAAATTTATTAAATAAATAAAAATAGCTTACAATTTAATTTTTCCACTTTTAGTATTTGTATATCGAT
>NC_029785.2:5270443-5276413 GCF_000816755.2 Arachis ipaensis
CTCAAGAATAAAATTAAACATTTAGTTTGTAGATTATATCCATATTTAAAAAATAAATAAAATTTCATTAAAAAATATCTTAAAAAGATAGTATAAGAAAGTTAAAATAGAAAGTGTTAACTACTATTTTCATGCATTGAAAAACTTTTAAAAGAAGTATTCAAATTTTTTATTTGTAATATTCGTAAAAAGTACTTTTAGGACACTTATTAACAAATAGACTCAAATAAATAAAGGAATTTTTTCCTAAAGGTACTTATTCAAAATTTTTTAAGATAGACAGTAATAGAATTTTCAATACAATATTTCATTTCAAATAGCTTAAGTAGAAAAATCCTAGTTAAAATGTTGTAATTAATCTTTTCAGTATCTATAAAACAGTTTACATGATAAAGTTTCTGTTATAATAAAGGCAAATGATCACTTTTAATGAAATATTATAATGTGATATATTTCACTCATAGATGAAAATTTATCTACTTAAACTCTATATATTTGTTTTATTAGTTTTCTTTCAAAAGAAAAAAAGGGAAGAAAAACTCAAGTTATATAGTTGTTTAGATTTATCAACTTGGTTCATTGTTATTAATGATAATAAGCTATTTCTTATTTTATTATCCTAAACTAACTGTGTTGGAATAACTTATTTTATTAATCCAGATTATCCATATTGAGTCACTAAAAATATATCATAATGCGAAAGCGTATCTTTACCTATAAAACTCAGAAATTAATGGAAGGATTTGGATCTTGTGGTTTTTTCGATCTTTCTCAACCAAAGCCTTTTGTATTCCTAGGCAGCTGAATTGCAACTCTTTTAATGGGGAAAGAGCAACAAAGGCGGCTTTGGTATATTTGAGACCGAAACCCTAAAGGCACTATTTATATTTGAGCATGACACCTATTAAACCCTAAAGCCCAAATAAAATAGTATCTAAAGTCCAAAAAATAATATATCTAAAATCCAAAAGATAATTATCTAAAGAACAAAAGATAATATATGATTTTATTCTCATTTAATTCCAAATCAAAAGTAATTATGACTTATTCAATTTAGCATTTATAACAATAAATGAGATCACCATTATATAAGTCATTTAATTTGAAATAGCGTAATTTTGTCATTTTATTCTTTCTTGACAAAATCACATTTTATAAACTTTATGCGCGCATCTGAATGCTATTTTCCTTATTACTTTAACAATCTGGTCCGTCTCATATATTAGATATGGAATCACTGCAGCTTTATCACATTAATATCGTGACTAAACCACGACAGTCACCATCCTAATATACTTAACGACATAGATCAAATTTGGATGAGTAATATGGAAATTACATGCCAAGTAATCTCATGCATGTTTATTTCCAGCTGGTCCAACTTTAAAACTTTGTTGAGATCAAACACAAAACAAATATTGCAAAATGAACATTTCATATAACATGAAATAAACCATCAACTTAATTCTGCAGAAAAATAATTCAATTATTTGTCATAGGACATATAGCATAAAATAAACTCTCACTAAACCAAGGCATCACAAATATTGACACCCATCTGAACAGTGTGCTCATGAAAGACCTTAGGGATCAATCCCTTGGTTAATGGGTCTGCTAGCATATATTCTGTTCCTATATGTTCTATGAAAATCTATTTTTCTTGAATTTTCTCCTTGACAACTAAGAACTTGATGTCTATATGCTTCGATTTTGTCAAGTTCTTATTGTTGTTGGAGTATAATACTGCTGACTTGTTGTCACAGAATATCTTTAATGACTTTTCAATGTCATCTACTATACGAAGCTCAATGACAAAGTTTCGTAACCATATGTCATGTTTGGATGCCTCAAACCAAGCAATGTATTCTGCCTCCGTTGTTGAGGAAGCTACAAGAGTCTGTTTGTTAGACTTCCATGCAATAGCTCCTCCAGCCAAAATGAAGATACAGCCTGAAGTAGAGCGTTTACTATCTTGGCATCCCGCAAAATCAGAATCAGAGTACTCAATGATCTCCAAATTTTCCGATCTCCAATAAGTAAGCATGTAATGCTTTGTTCTCTTCAGATTACGCATTATGCGTTTAACAGCTATCCAATGATCCATGGCTGGATTGCTCAAGTATCTACTCAACACTCCTACTATAAATGATATATCAGGACGTGTGCAGACTTGAGCATACATTAAGCTCCCTAGTGCTGATGCATAAGGTTTATCATGCATTGCTGTCCTCTCAATATCATTTTTAGGACATTGCTTGAGATTGAACTTGTCTCCTTAACTACAGGTGTGTCCATTAGTCTACAACTTTCCATGCCATATCTACTTAAAATCTTTTCGATATAGTTCTTTTGTGATAATCCAAGAATACCATGAGAGCGATCTCTTAATATCTCGATTCCTAATATAAAAAAGGCATCATCAAGATCTTTCATTTTGAATTTGTTCGATAGAAATTTCTTAGTTTCATGCAACAAGCCTATATCGTTACTGGCAAGTAGAATGTCATCAACATATAAGACCAAAAAGATGAATTTACTCCCACTGAACTTGCGGTATACACACTCATCTATGATATTCACCTCAAAACCATATGAGGTAATAACATGATGAAACTTGTGATACCATTGACGGGAAGCTTGTTTGAGATCATAGATAGATTTTCTCTTTTTTTTTGTTGGATCTCCTTAATGATACTTCTTGAGATTGTTGAGCTTGGTGTATGGGTTGGGGTTGAGGAGGATTCTCAATATTTTTCCTGTACTGTAGTAGTATCGTTAGCAACAATAATATTCTCATTGTTCTTTTGTACTGTAACTGGATCTACAGTAGGATTCTCATTGTGCTCTTGTACTATAATTGTATCTTGAACAATAATAGACACAAAGACCTGATCATTGTCAGTTATAGAATCCTCATCAAAAGTAACATTCCTAATATTTCTTTCCCCCCAAACTCAACATCCTCAAGAAATCTCGTATTTTTTATTTTAAAAATAGTCCTTGATGTAGGATTGTAAAACTTGTATCCCCGTAAATGCTCAGCGTAACCAACAAAACAACAATTAATTGTCCTTAAGTCCAATTTTCTTTCATGCGGCCTATAAGGTCGTGCCTCAGCTGGACATCTCCAAATATGCAAATGCTTTATACTGGGCCTTTTTCCAGTCCAAATTTCATATGTGATTTTGTTAACTGCTTTGCTTGGCACCCTATTAAGGATGTACACTGCGGTCTTTAAGGCTTCTCCTCAGAGTGATTCATGCATGGAAGAATGACTAATCATACTTCTCATCATGTCCTTAAGAGTTCGGTTCCTTTGCTCTGCAACACCATTCATGCTAGGTTTGCCTGGCATGGTGTATTGCGGAACAATACCACACTCCTTTAGGAAAAGGAGCAAAAGGCCCGAGACGTTGCTCACCTGAACCATCATATCTTCCGTAGTATTTACCACCACGATCAGACTCGACAGCTTTAATTTGCTTTCCAAGTTGAAGTTCAACTTCAGCTTTGAAAGACTTAAAAGCATCCAACGCTTGGAACTTTTCATGAATTAGATATAGATACCCGTAACGAGAGTAATCATCTATGAACGTAATAAAGTACCGTTGTCCATTCCAAGAGATAGTAGGGAATGGACCACATATATCGGTATGAATCAGTTCTAAGACATCTTTAACTCTATCATCACCTAATTTCCTTTCGTTTGTCCTTTTCCCCTTTATGCACTCAATGCAGACTTCAAAGTCCGCCAAATTTAGGGGTCAAAGAATTTCATCAGACACGAGCCTCTGAATTCTCTGTTTAGAGATGTGACCTAGGCGTTTGTGCCATAATGATGCCAAATTCTTATTTAGTTTTCGTTTTGTACCTATTTGCAGTATTTCATTATTATAGGAATTCAGGTCAAGCCTATATAAAATATCCACCAAATGACCATAGCAAATATTATTCGAATTATAAAAGAGACTGACTTTATTGTCTCCGAACGAACAAAAATAACCTGATTTGTCCAAACGAGAAATAGAAACCAAATTCCGTCTAAATGACGGTACATAAAATGTCTCTAACAAATCCAAGTAAAATCTACTCGTGGAACATAATCTAAAGGTTCATATAACTTCGACTGCAACTATATTGCCGTCTGCCATATAGATGTATCTTTCAGCATCACTTGGCGATCGGCTCCACAGGCAACCTTGCATAGTAACACTTACATGAGTAGTAGCAGCAGAATCTACCCACCAAGTATTAACAGGTGCATAACTTAAACTAGCCTCAGAACAAACGAAAGTAAGAATTATACGCTTCTTTACACATCAAGTGGTATATTTGGTACAATCCTTCTTCATGTGTCCCACCTTCTTACAGAAGAAATAGGTTGAAACTTGATCTTGTTTCTTAGCCTTTTTCTGCTGAGAAGGCATATCCGCAGTAGTATCACGCTTTCTTTTATACTGAGAAGATGAAGCCATGTGAGCACTTTTAGTCTTATCTTGCTGGAGCCTTTCTTCTTCTTGCACACAGTGAAATATAAGCTCATTTAATGACCAAGTGTCCTTCATAGTATTATAACTCACTTTGAATTGCCCAAAGTGTACATGAAGGGAGATCAAAATGAAATGCACGAGTAAGTCTTCAGACAACTCTAACTTTAATGCTTTCAATTTTGAAGCAAGATGAGACATTACCATAATGTACTCCCTTATATTCTATTTACCTTTATATATACCTCATAGAAACAAGTTTGCTCAAAAGACTACTTGTCTCCGCCTTTTCATTCTTAGCAAAGAATTTTTCAACATCTTTGAAGAATTGTTTGGCATCTTTATCCTCAGTAATTGAGCCCCGAAACGCCTCAGGAATTGAGCGTTTCATGATCATAATGCTCATTCGATTGGATCTCTCCCACTTCTCTATTTTAACCTCATTGAGATTTTTCTGAGTGGAAGTGGGTTTTTTCTTTCGAAGAGCTATATCCAAGTCCATACAATTGATGACAATCTCCACGGTATCCTTCCAAACCTTAAAGTTTGAACCATTTAGGATATGAATACTGCTAATTTGTGCAGAAACATTGGTAGCTAAAGCCATAGTTTCTGGATTAGAACAAAAAGAACATGCAGTAAAAATTAGTTAAATAATAGAAAAAAATCCATATTGAGATATCTAGAACAACATTAATTTTCAATCTTTGGATAGAAAATTAACTGTAAATGATACTTTTATTGCAGTAATCAAATATTGTCAATCCTGTCACATATTAAGCCTTTCTTTGGACCGACTTAATACGCACATGGAAACTTAAACTTCGCAACTTATTTATTACCGCATATATTTTTTATTAATTGGCCAAACAATAACATTCCTAAACAATAACATTCCTTTGGGCCGATTATTGACCGCATAATTAATAGAAAATAAATAAAAGTGTGCAATGCTTATTATATGGCCAAACAATAAACTTTCTTTGGGCCGATTATTGTCCGCATAAATAATAAGCATTGCTTTATTCTTTATTAGTTACCCAAACATGTATTTACCATCAATATGTATATATAATTCGACCAAATATAGACCTTCCTTTGTGCTGACCAATATTCGCATGAATTATATATCACCATATTCCTTATGTTTTAAATAAATCAATTTTCATAAAAGAGGCTACTTTAGCAACATAATGTTCAATTAATTTATTTCAAAACTAAATCTTTATAAAATAGGTGGGTATAATAATTCAAATTGTTACTATTTTCCTTATGTAACAATTAAATAATAACATTATTTTTTATTATTCAAATATTATTAATGTGTATACATAACTTGGCCAAATATAAATTTTCTTTTAGATCGATTAATATTCACATAAGTTACATACACAATAATCCTTATATTCCAAAAAGATAATCAATTTTTATATATAAAAAAAAATAGATACAGTAAAATATATATATATATATATATATATGC
>NC_029785.2:5276843-5290354 GCF_000816755.2 Arachis ipaensis
GTAGCATACACATAATAATCGTATGTGTATTAAAAATTGTAATCACAGCATTAGCATAAAAAAAGGAATTAACCTTTATGTTCGTGCAACAGTATCAATTATATAAGACGCACCCACAAAATATATAAGTTAAAGTTAATTGTATTATATGTGTAACAATAATAAAAAATCACAGACAACTATTTGTGATTTACAATTTTGCTTTACAACAATATTAATGTATACAGCGCATACATATACATATATCGATCCAAAAATAAAAATGGGATATTTTCAATGATTAAATTATTGATGGCTGTGATACCACTTATTGGAATAACTTATTTTATTAACTCAGATTATTCATATTAAGTCACTAAAAATATATTATAATGCGAAAGCGTACCTTTACTCATAAAAGTCAGAAATTGATGGAAGGATTTGAATCTTGTGGTTTTTTTTATCTTTCTCAACCAAAACTTTTGTATTCCTACGCGGCTGAATTACAACTCTTTTGACGGGGAAAGAGCAACAAAGGCGACTTTAGTATATTGGGGACCGAAACCTTGAAGGCACTATTTATATTTGAGCATGACACCTATTAAACCCTAAAGCCCAAATAAAATAGTATCTAAAGTCCAAAAGATAATATATCAAAAATCCAAAAGATAATTATCTAAAGAACAAAAGATAATATCTGGTTTTATTCTCATTTAATTCCAAATCAAAAGTAATTATGACTTATTCAATTTAATATTTATAACAATAAATGAAATCACCATTATATAAGTCATTTAATTTAAAATAGCGTAATTTTTAATTATAATTAATATATGTATTGCACATAAACAAATTAGAAAATTAAATAATTTCCTAACAAATTGTTTATTAATAAAGCTACACAACCAAACAATTTTACCAACTAAGTCGGATATATGCGTGTTTTTCTTATTTTTCAACAACGTGATCGTTGTCTTTAATAATTTTTTCTTTGTCTTTAAGTTTCTTTTACACGCTACTTTTCAACAACGTTATCATCATCGTCTTCAACATCGACGTCTTTTTCTTCTTCTCTAATGTCTTCTTCTACTTTTTTTTGTTGATTTTTTTCCTCTTTCTTTTTCCTTCCTATCCTCCTCCAATATCATCAATTCATCATCATCATTGTTGTCTTCTTCATCTCCTATATATGCTCAGAAAATTGGAACAAGAAAATTTTGATTCACAATACAGAAATTTTGATGCACAACACAAAAATTTGGTACACATCACAAATTCTTAAAGGCCCATATGTCTGGAACATTGGCACGCAATTAACAAAATACGCACAATACAGAAATTTTGGTGCACAACATAGAAAATTTGGTGCACAACACAGAAAATTTAGTGTGCAACACAAGAAATTTTTGAAAGATTACAGTCTAAAAAATTGACACCCAACCAACAAAATATATACAACACATACACAGCACATAAATTTTTGATGCACATGACAAAAAATTTTGAAAGGATCACAATTGACTCACCCAACCAACAAAACATATTCACAGCAAATATTTATGTGCTATGTGTAAATTTTTTATGCTATCTCGATAAATTTATGCTATGTGTAGAAATTTCTGTGATAAATAGAGGGAAAAAAAAGGAAAAATAGGCTCGAGCATTACCAGCGGATTTATCTGCCGGGAATCTTGATTAGTGCAACGCTGCATTTTTGTCACTAGCAAAACGTTATCAGCATATTTATCCGCCAGTAAATTCGGCAGTAATCTTGTCCTAAATTCGAATCACAAACCCTCCCCATTCATTTTCGAATTACTCTCTCTCTCTAATATACTCCCTCAATAAAAAGAAAAAAAAATCATAGGCCACCCCACCCCCGAGTTCTCTCTCTCTCTCTCTCAATCTCACTCCCACACACAGAGGCACAGCGCCGCCCCTCTCATCCAGTCCTTCACTCTCACCTTGATCACCGCCACCACACACTCGCCTCCGTTGCCACGCACCTCTCACCGGGTCCACCGCACGCTTGCAACTCGTCGCACCTTCTCTGCTCATCGTTCCTCACATGCTCGTCACCAACAATCTTGTTCCCTCTGCCTCGTATTTTGCTCGTCCGCCATCACTGCACCTAATGCCTGGTGAGTGCTCGCGTCTCGTCGCGCCGCGCCTCTGTCTCTCCCTCTCTTTCAGACTGTTCGATTCTGCAGTTGCAACAACAGTCAACATGTAAGGGTTTTTTTTAGTTATTCTAATATCCTATATTAATTTTTAATAGTTGATTCATTGATGTTATTTTTGTTAATTTTATTGTTGTTTGATTTATGAATCTGATTAAAATATGACAGATGTTAAACTTAAAATGTTGAAATGGATGAAATGTTATTGTTGTTAATTTTAGGGTTAAGTATGATTTTAGTCCCTAAGGTATAGGCCGAAAATTATTTTTGTCTCCAACCTTTTTTTGCATACAAAATCATCCCTAAGTTTTAACTTGGTTTTAAAATTGTCCTTACCTTAGGGACCAAAATCGTACGGAGGTGGCGGCAGAAGCAGAAGCAGAGGTGGATCGTGGACAGCTTCTTCTTCTTTCCTTGCCCCTTCTTCTTCTTCCCTTCCTCTTTGCAGGAGCAGAACTCTCTTTTTCTGTTTTTTTTTTTATTTTATAAGTTTTTTATTATGGGTAATTTGGTCTAAAATTTTAAGATTTAAGTAAAAAGGATGATTTTGTATGCAAAAAAAGGTTGAGGACGAAAAATTTTTTAGCCTATACCTTAGGGACCAAAATCGTACTTAACCCTTAATTTTATTGTTGAATTAGTTTAAGGATTGGGTTCGGTTACTATGAATATGTTGATTTTGTTGATTGTTGAATTGATTTATGAATTGGTTTTGCTGATTATGAATATGAAATGGTTTGTTGATTGTTGATTGTTGCTGCTGTAATGGTGTTGAAACCTAACTTCATAATCTGGTTTAAGGGAGAATATTTAATTTTAGAGAAAATGACAAGTAGGTTGTTGACCTTTTGGCTCACGGACATTTAAGTTTTTGAGAATTTGAAAATATATTTAAGTCTCTGACCTTCTCAAAACCTGGACACATTGATCCCTCTGTTCACTTGGGTCTGTTAAACCCAGTGAAAAAATCAAATATGGCTTCTGTTGCACTGACCTAGCCGAAATACAGATGCACATGTGGGAGAGTTTTTAAAATTGGACAAATTAAACCCAAGAATCGATATGTCCAGGTTTTGAGAAGGTCAGAAACTTAAAGGTATATTCAAATCTTTGGGGACTTAAATGCCTGCAGGCCAAAAGATCAAGGACTTATTTATCCTTTTCTCTTAATTCTAATTCAAGTGTTTTGTTCTTAATTGTTGTATTTAACAAAAATTGATTAAACTAGATTATGAAAATTGTCAAATGTGGCTTATATCTTACTCTAACATTATTTGCATCAGAAGTAACAACTAGCAAGGTTTTTTTAAATTTTTTTCAACTCTATTCAATATTCATTCATTAAGTTGAATTGAAAATTATTCTTGATTCTTGTATCTGACATTGTCTTGCCAGATAATTATGTTTAAAACAAAATTATGTTCAAAACACAGTGATGTGAGAATTATTGCCGATCTAGAATTTTACAAAATATAGGTTCGTTGCAAGCATAGCCTAGACCGGCAAGCAATCCCCACAATCAAAGTTTAATTCTTTCAAATAAAAAACAATTAAACCGAGAGTAATTAAACCTCGGGTCGTTCTCCCTAGGAATACAATTGAAGTGTTACGCTCTTGGTTGTGAGGACAAAGGGGTTTTGAAATCAAGAAATGAAAGATTAAAAGAACTAAGAAATAAAAGAGTTAAGAAATGATCAAAATTGATATAAATGCAAGTAAAAAGGAAGCTAGATCAAAACTTAGTGAAAATGCAAAGATAAGTATAAAAGATCCTTGACTTGGGAATGGACTCCAAGGAATCCTATCATCGTCATAGCCACAACTATGGCAACTATGATGAGTCAATCTCGCTTAGTTAACCCCCTAACATCGAGGAGTAGGTCAAGCAAACATAATTGACCTTAATCCATAAGTCCTAGCTAACTTACCAAATTAATTAGTAAAAAGCTAGCTTCAATAGAAACAAGAGTCAACTAACTACCCAAGAATTACCACTAAATGTCGGACATTATGACTCTAGTATCGGCAGAAGCAGAAGCAGAGGTGGATCGTGGACAGCTTCTTCTTCTTTCCTTGCCCCTTCTTCTTCTTCCCTTCCTCTTTGCAGGAGCAGAACTCTCTTTTTCTGTTTTTTTTTTTATTTTATAAGTTTTTTATTTTGGGTAATTTGGTCTAAAATTTTAAGATTTAAGTAAAAAGGATGATTTTGTATGCAAAAAAAGGTTGAGGACGAAAAATTTTTTAGCCTATACCTTAGGGACCAAAATCGTACTTAACCCTTAATTTTATTGTTGAATTAGTTTAAGGATTGGGTTCGGTTACTATGAATATGTTGATTTTGTTGATTGTTGAATTGATTTATGAATTGGTTTTGCTGATTATGAATATGAAATGGTTTGTTGATTGTTGATTGTTGCTGCTGTAATGGTGTTGAAACCTAACTTCATAATCTGGTTTAAGGGAGAATATTTAATTTTAGAGAAAATGACAAGTAGGTTGTTGACCTTTTGGCTCACGGACATTTAAGTTTTTGAGAATTTGAAAATATATTTAAGTCTCTGACCTTCTCAAAACCTGGACACATTGATCCCTCTGTTCACTTGGGTCTGTTAAACCCAGTGAAAAAATCAAATATGGCTTCTGTTGCACTGACCTAGCCGAAATACAGATGCACATGTGGGAGAGTTTTTAAAATTGGACAAATTAAACCCAAGAATCGATATGTCCAGGTTTTGAGAAGGTCAGAAACTTAAAGGTATATTCAAATCTTTGGGGACTTAAATGCCTGCAGGCCAAAAGATCAAGGACTTATTTATCCTTTTCTCTTAATTCTAATTCAAGTGTTTTGTTCTTAATTGTTGTATTTAACAAAAATTGATTAAACTAGATTATGAAAATTGTCAAATGTGGCTTATATCTTACTCTAACATTATTTGCATCAGAAGTAACAACTAGCAAGGTTTTTTTAAATTTTTTTCAACTCTATTCAATATTCATTCATTAAGTTGAATTGAAAATTATTCTTGATTCTTGTATCTGACATTGTCTTGCCAGATAATTATGTTTAAAACAAAATTATGTTCAAAACACAGTGATGTGAGAATTATTGCCGATCTAGAATTTTACAAAATATAGGTTCGTTGCAAGCATAGCCTAGACCGGCAAGCAATCCCCACAATCAAAGTTTAATTCTTTCAAATAAAAAACAATTAAACCGAGAGTAATTAAACCTCGGGTCGTTCTCCCTAGGAATACAATTGAAGTGTTACGCTCTTGGTTGTGAGGACAAAGGGGTTTTGAAATCAAGAAATGAAAGATTAAAAGAACTAAGAAATAAAAGAGTTAAGAAATGATCAAAATTGATATAAATGCAAGTAAAAAGGAAGCTAGATCAAAACTTAGTGAAAATGCAAAGATAAGTATAAAAGATCCTTGACTTGGGAATGGACTCCAAGGAATCCTATCATCGTCATAGCCACAACTATGGCAACTATGATGAGTCAATCTCGCTTAGTTAACCCCCTAACATCGAGGAGTAGGTCAAGCAAACATAATTGACCTTAATCCATAAGTCCTAGCTAACTTACCAAATTAATTAGTAAAAAGCTAGCTTCAATAGAAACAAGAGTCAACTAACTACCCAAGAATTACCACTAAATGTCGGACATTATGACTCTAGTATCTTAAGAACTCAAATCCCAAGGCAAAGTGTGAAAATCTACTCAAAATTAGTAAGTGGCATTTTCACAAACACTTGGTGGGCATATAACCAAAATGTGAGCATTTGCAAAGGAAAATAGAAACTATAACCAAAATATTCACAATTCTAACTATAAACAAGCAATCAAGCATATATAAAGCATAAAACATGAAATTCATCAATCAAAACTTCAAGAACTCAAAATTGCAAATATTAACAAAGTGCTTGAACCAAAAGGAAATGAAAGTAAAGATGATGTAATTAAAAAGGAACTTGAGAGTACTTACAATTAAAGAAGCAAAATCCAAGATCAAACTTACTATAAAATGCTACAATCAAAACCCTAGGAGAGCATTTGCTATCTACACTACTCCTACTCCTAAGGATCATTTCTAACTAATAAAAACTAAAACTAAAACCTAATGTAAGCTCATTCCTCCATATGTGTTGATATCCCCTTCATATAGCACTTCCATTCAGCATCAAACCTTCCAAAATTGGGCAAAAAGCCCCCAAAAATTGCGGATCACGTGTTTCATTAATGAAACCACGTGCAGGGACCTGTACACACACACGTACGCACAGATGTGTGCGTAAGCACACTTTGCTGAATGTTCACCTGTGCGTACGCACAGGGGGTTGTGCGCGCGCACACATACTAATTTCTTCTTGTGCGTACACACGCTTGCTTGTGCGCACACACGCTTGCTTGTGCGCACACACGCTTGCTTGTGTGCATACACACTTGACTGTGTGTGCTTTTCCTTGTTTTCTTCATGTGTTCTCTCTTGTACATGCTTTCTTCCACTTTTACTAACCCATTCTTGCCTAAATGACCTGAAATCACTCACAAAATATATCACGACATCGAATGGCATGAAAGTGGAATTAAAATTACTAATTTAAGCACAAAAACGCATGTTTTCATATTTAGGTCCCAATTGGGGAGATAACAACAAAGTATGCTATTTTGGTGTTTAAGTGTGAGCTTATATAATGAAATCTACTCAAATCAAGTCAAAATATCTCATCAAATATGGACTCATCACACAATTCTTAACCTTTTTTTTCACATATTTATACACATCAAATGATTAACATTGTGATTGAGTATCTATTTTTTTTTGCTAAGCTTGTTGAAACTATCCTCTCCTCATTGGCCCAGTTTAATATTTGTTGCTCTCTAAACCTGTCAATGGCGTTAAGAAGACCTTCTCTCTCCTCTCACTTCTCTCAAGGTCCTTGCTGTCTATAAGTAAAAATTTTAAAGTGTAGTTATATTTGTAAAACTTGCTCATATTTGTAAAATCAACAAAGTCATATTTACGTCATATTTGTAAATTGGTTCTATGTTTTGCTCATTTTTTTAATTGTGAATAATGAGATCAGAAAATGCATTGAATATTTGAACATGATGAATCTTTATTTTTGCTTACTAGAAATCTGTTACAACTCACAATATTTTTTGTTAAAGTTTGATTTATATTTCATAGTTTTTGAGATGAGTCTCTTTCTTTCTAATCTAGTTGTTGGGGATTAAAATATATTCAAAGTTAAAAGAAATGTTAAGCAATTTGTCTTAGAATTTAGATGTAAAATTCGCAAAATTAGTAAATAATTAATAAATTAATTAATTATTATTTAAAGAAATTAAAAAATAGAATTTTATAGTATAATGAGATAGAACTAATTAAAATAAGAATTTTGACACTAATTTTAAAGAATTTGATTCAAGATTGATCCGAACGGACCAACCCGAGTGAACCGGGCTCATATTAGGCCCAAGACCCAACCCAACACCCATTTAAGTGAAGAGCTTCAGCTCTTCTTCCCCAAACAAAAGGGGAATCACATTGAAGCAATGGGGAAGGGGGAGGGGGGAACACAAACCCTCACTCATAATTCAATCCTCCATAACTTTTGATCCAGAGCTCTGATCGCCGCGCTGTTTGCGACTACGCGTTTGCAGCGACGAGCTCTACAAAGTCCAGTACCTAATTTGGTAAGAAAGCTACAGTTCCAGTTTCAATTTCCTCTTCCCAATTTGAAACTTTGATGATTGGGTGTTGAGATTTTTAGTTGTTTTGATGTTCTAGGGTCAAATTAACTGGAGAAAATTAGTGGGTCTTTCTCAATTGATGCATAAAAAAGGTAAGAGCCTCAAGACCTTGTTGATTTGTGAGTTAGTAAGCTTGAATGTTGATTATAGTGATGTGTTGTGGGATTAGATTGAATATTGTAGATTTGGAGTACATTGATGATGTTGGGAGCTTGATTGTTGGACCTTGGTGGCTAAAAATTCTATTCAGAGAGGTTTTAGGACTGTGGACTCTTGAGGAACGTTGACCTTGAGGTGTCTTTGGGTTTACGAGGAATCGTCTAAGGTACGATTTAAGTTTTATTTAAGTACCATGTGGTGTGATGTGAATTCCTAGGTTAGATGCCCCTAGGGATAAGCTTGAATAGTATATTTGAATCTGTTGATATGTGTAGTGAATGTATGGATGATATTGATGTTAGTATGGAGGGAATTGATATGGTATTTATGAATTGATGTTGGTATAGATGATATTGAGATTGGATAATGATTGTGCACTGTGAGCAATATGTATATATATTGAATTCATAAATGTTAAGCTGGAGCCTGTGAAATTGGGCCAGAGGCCGAAAAAGGTAAGAAATGTAAGTGATGTTTTTATCGTGTGATGATGTGTGATATGGAATGGAATTTTGATAACGATGAACCATGAAGATGATAGTTGAGTATATGATTGTGAATTGAGTATGAACTTTGAAGTTGAGTTGATTTAATTGTGAGTTAGAAATATTAGGCTTATTAGAGTGGTGTATTAGGGTATTATGAAATGAATTGGGTATTGAAATGTGAATTGGTATGATTAGATATTGTCAAAAAAAACTTAGAGTTTTGGTATTGAGATATGAGATTGGTGGAAACAGAGGTTTGATAAACTTTGTGAAAAACTGAATTTTAGACAAAATTTGGCGAGCCATAACTCGGCTTCCAGACCCCCAAATTCTTTCAAACCTGTCTCATATAAAAATTGGATCTGTGAAGTTTACATCGCTCGAAGAACGGATGAAAAATATTTTAAAACGAGAAAGTTATGCGTGTCAGAAATTCAGCGTGCAAAACTAAAATTCTGCAGCACTTGGTATTTTTACCCACTCTCCAGAACTTGTGTACGCGACCACCTGCACGCGACGTGACCAACCCTTTTGGGTTTGGCAGCTCGCCTACGCGAGCAAGGTGCATGCGTCTACAAGCAAGGAAAAGCGCACCCACGCGTACGCGTGACTCCTGTTTTTAGCAAAGTGAATTTTGTGTTTTAGAACCAAATTTCGAACCTCTAAACCTGTATTTTCACTCTTTTAGACCTTAAACCTTAGTTGTAATGATAGAGAAGGAGGTTGAACTATGAAGGGGTGTTATCTTGGAAGTAAGAAATGCTTAAGGTAATAAATTGTGGTTGAGGAATTGCGGAATCAATGAAGATGTATGAAATGTGACTGAAATTATGATGTGATTAAAATGAGAGGTAAATGTTGAGATTGGTGCTGATTAAGTATGGCCAAAATGGCCGAGATGGCAAGGTCTGGGTGTGATCCCACCTGCGAGTTAACTGAAAACTTTATAGGCTGGCAAGATGAGGATGGAGGATTCCCTCTCTTGTCGTGATATGAATGTGTGGCAAGTTGAGGACGGAGGATTCCCTCTCTTGTCGTGATGTGAATGTGGGGAAGGTAGAAAGGCACCCTCTTTCGTTTTGTTTTTCCCACATTCTTCTCTAGTTGCAAGGTGGAAAGGCACACTCCTTCGATGTGGAAAGGCACTCTCCTTCGTAATTCTCCCAGGAGAAGATGGAAAGGCACACTCCTTCGTTTGTGTTCCTCCTGGGGATACGCAACCTAGAGACCATATCCGGGTTAGCTACCGGATGTGTCGAGTTCTGGCGATTTAACAGACGCGTGAGCTCATAGCCAGTAGGACAGGCATGCATCATCTACATATGTTTGAATTGTTTGGGTTTACTTAATTGCTTTGGGTTGCCTAATTGTACATGTTTCTTGATTATTTGCTAATTGTCTTACTTGCTTTACTTGTGCATTACTTGTCTATATTGTTTGTGTTTGTATAGTAGTTGGATTACTTGAGGGATGGTTCGAATCTTGGAATATTCTGTTGGAAGGTAGTAGAAGTATGAAGTATATTGGGTTAGAATTAGAATCCCCTATGATAGTTGCCAAGTTATGGATTAGTGAGAACTTATTATGGATATGACGAGGTAAGAAGTTAAGATGCTTAGTGAATTTATATTATAGTGCATTGTATTTATTTAGAAATTTTACCGTACTGAGAACCCATGGATCGGGGGTTCTCATTCCGTATATATTCTCTATTTTTCAGATGCAGGTCCTGGTGCTCTGTAATGAGTTAGATTCGTCTGGAAGGCGGCTAAGTTTATTTGATTCTGTTTTTACTTTTAGAATCTCTCTTGTTTGTTTTGAAAAACCTTCAATATGATGTACGTAAATGTTTATTTTGCAACTTGCCTATAGAGGCGATGATGTATCTTTGAGAAAGATAGGAAATACCATTGTCAAACTAGTTTTAAATTATGTACCCTAGCCGACCCAAACTTCGCAAGTCGCGACTAGTGGCTATTTACTTATGTTTTTTTCAAAGATAAATGTTATTTTATTAATATAAAATAAAAGTGTTTCCATAAGGAAGTACAAAATAATTGGGTATTCCCATTTATCACCAACTATGACTGAAAGACCAAGAGCTTAAAGAAGAGTAAAGTAAGAGTAAAGAAAATTAGTAGCATCTATCAGGTATGGCTCACGAGTTCACGCACTAAATTGCTGGCTTCTTTCACTATCTCTGGTGCCGGGCTTATTACCTTCTTAAAAACACACTGATTCCTCGCTTTCCAAGTGCTCCAACACAGCGCCGCTATGAGGAAGGTCTTTTATCTACCATCGAATTGAGCCGCTGCCCAGGATAAGACTCGTTACCACCAATTGAAAAAATTTTCTTCTTCTCTCATCCATAGGTCAAGGGTTATTAAGCTTAGCCTCCATATTATTGAAGACAGGGGCATTGGAACAAAGCATGAGAAATTGATTCAGCCTTCAACATGCATCTTGGACAAGTGGCAGGAGTGGATGCGAACCGGCTGTGAACTTGTTGCAACACCAGAAGCTTTTCATAAAGACTTTTCCATAGAAAAATCTTAATTTTATGTGGTAATTTCAACTCCCAAATGCTATTCCAGACTCTGTTGTGTATGTTCTGGGGCCTCAATGAAGTAGGAGAATGAAAGAATCCATAAGCAATTTTGTATCCTGACCCAACTTCATATATACCAGATTTTGTCCAACACCAATTAACTTCATCCTCCTCCTCTGTTGGTTTGATTGAAAAAATTTTATTGCATATATCAACTGAAAAAACCGACTCAATCAGATTTCTATTCCAGCTTCTATCAGGATTTAGTAACGCACTAACGTAATACACTTGCAGATTTGGCGGGATTGTGAGTGCATTTTGAGGAACATTAAGGGGAACTGGTGGTGGGAGCCAGGGGTCATGGAAGAACATTAGTGCCGGAGCCTATTTTCCATAACAAGCCTTTCTCGATCACCTTGCGCCCTTCAAGAACACTTCTCCAACCCCACGACGGTACGCTTCCTATCTCTGCATGTAGGAAATCTGTATATCTGAAATATTTAGCTTTGAGCATTCTTGATATAGAATATGTTTAATATTTAGTGTCTAAGCAACTGCTAGTCTTGTGTTTGAGGTGTGTTGTGACTGAAAAAGATAGCCGACTTATTCAAATTGACTTTTTGCCCACTAAAACCCTCATAGGTCTCTAGCAATTCTAGAATGCTTTGACTTGTATTAGGTGCGCTCTTGCAAAAAAGGATTGAATCATCAGCAAACAAAAGGTGATTAACTGTTTGGCATCTCCGATTAACTTGAACTCCTTGAATTAATCTGTTTTGATCTGCCTTGTGTAGCAAGAAGGAAAGTCATTCTACACAAAAAAGAAAGAGATATGGAGATAGGGGGTCACCCTGTCGGATGCCCCTATTTGGCCTAAAGGCTATTTACTTATGTTATATATATATACACACACACACACACACATCTTGTCCTTATCTTATTCTTATTGCTTTTCGAAATGCGTTTTACCTTTCGTCTATTATCTATTTATGAGAGTATTTTTTGTTCGCGATTTTATTTTATTCCTTTTCAGGTTCCTCGTTTATACACATATATATACTTATTATTATTCCACCTTGAGTCGTATCACCATAATATCGTTGACTTATGATTCGAGTGTAAGGATCTTTATATTAGGGTGTTATATTAGACATAGTTTATAATAGAGTGTAATGTGACTATTTCATCCATATAGCAGATCCTCATTGAGTGGGATATAGGATAATTATCATTTTATTGTTGATTTGCATAAAAGTAAAAGAAAAAGTAAGATGTATTTTTACAATTTTCAAGTAATTTTTTATTATGGATTCACTTATTCTCTCTTGCAAAATCAAGTACTTTTTATTCAACTTCATGTAATTTTGCGGGATGATGTAATTTATATTGCTTATTGCTTTGTTGATGTGACCAATAATTAGTCTACTATACTTCCTTGTGATTTTTTATTGTAGATAGTTGATTATTCCATGGTAAGTGATAATTTTATCTCCTCGTGTAGAATTAGAATTATAAGGTAAATGACTCAAGTGACAAAGATACTCTCTCTTGCTAAGGATACAGGGCTGTGTATGAATCTAGAGACATCAAACTACCTTATACTAAGTTGTCGGATCTCATGTGAAAAACTTAGCCTAAATATAGTTCTAATTGGCATTGCTGTGTATGATTGTCTTTGGTTATATTTTTGAAATTCCCCTTTTTTCAAACTAGCTATAGTTGAGTTTTTGACGGTGTGGTTCAGATTTTACAACGTTGAAATGATGAGTATAATGATTAATGAGTAATTTTTTAGTATTATCAGATTTATGTTTGTATTGAAACTTATTTTTTGTTGTTATTTGAATTTGGATCGAATTGTTTAAAAAAAATTAAATTTAAATTTACCGGATATTAAATTCCATTCAAAAATTAAAAAAAATTAAAATTTAAGTTTATCATCAAATTTATCGTTGTTTAAATCTGCCAATGGTTATTAATTTAATTATTAATAAATAATATATTATTGTCGAATTTATCAGGAGATAAATTTACCGATAAAATCAGCGTAATTTATACTGTCAGATTTATTCCAATGCTAAATTCGATGATAAATTGATTGTCAGCTGATTTTTTTGTAATGTAATGACATCATTCAATTTTATATCCTCTTGCTTTAATGTAAGAGTGAAACATGCATCCGTATAATTAAGTAGCCTAGAGCATTACTCTTGTTGTTCTTATATTTTGAAATTCACATATTTTCTTTGAGTATTTAAGAGAAGTCGCTAATAATAATTTTTAGCATTTAAAAAAATATCGGTTAAAATTTTACTTTTAATAAAATATTTATAAGACAATTACATATACATACAAAATATTTTTGTGACAATTACAATGTTAGTGTTTTGTAGTGCAT
>NC_029785.2:5290516-5291211 GCF_000816755.2 Arachis ipaensis
AATTAATTAGTAAATTATAATTATAATATGCAAATTGATTTCTTGTTGAAAGACAATCTTTTTGCTATAAAAACTTTATACGTTATAATTAAAATTTCATTAATTTCTCTTTCTTTTCTATTTTTGTCCCTTCCTTTTCTTTTGTAATTGATGAAAAATTGAAAACTTTTGATAATCTCTGGTACCTAAACTTTTTTTAATTGAAAAAAAAAAGAAAATATCAGTACAGTAGTGGGTGGCAAATAAAGGCCCACACGTTGACCGGTAACCTGTTGTAGCCTGTAAAGCAATCCGCAATCCTAGTGCAATAGAATAAAACAACATAAATTCTTAATTTTTTGCCAAAATAAAATCATTGAACAATAAATATTTTACCAAAAAGTATACTAAAATGGAATCAAATGTCCAAAGTTTGATCCAAAAAATGTTATTAGCAATTCATTAATGAAAAAATTTATTATAGAAGGAAAATCGCCTTTTATATTAATCTACAATTGTGTGTTTATTTATTTGTTTATTTACTATTCTATGACAACATGATGTGAAAAAAAAGGAAGCATTAGAAGAAAAGTTAGCTATGGAATATCAAAGATAATAATAATACAATCTCTTAGCATTATTGAAATTGGGATGTATTATGACGGGTTTGGATTTAAAATATTTCATAAATATTAGAAATTAGTTATTAAATTAGA
>NC_029785.2:5291255-5291704 GCF_000816755.2 Arachis ipaensis
TAAAATTTCGACACTTGATCAATTGAACGAGTCACTTATGATTAACTATACTCCCCAAATTGATATTTTTTTTTCCCAAATAATATTATTTTACAAAAAAATATAACCAATCAATATATTTACAACCGTTCAATTCTCAGCGGTGTGGGGGATATGGCATTTTTCCAATGATAATGAAATGATAATAACTACTACACAAAGTTTATGCTAATCGCTTTCAATATGTCATTTTTAATATATTACATCTAAAAGGTAATTCCATTATACAGTAAGACATTTTTTAGATATTAATTAATATGTATACTATACCGAGAGAGCTCCTAATTCAAAGGTTTCATGTTTGTTTTCTTTAATTATCTTTTATAGCCCTAAATAATTTTTTGTTCTTTATCAATATTTGAATTTTAATATTGTCTTTATAATTTTCTTCTTCTAGTAAATCGTTGAAG
>NC_029785.2:5291794-5302459 GCF_000816755.2 Arachis ipaensis
GTATTGACCTAATTAATACAATTAAAAGGACATTTAATTTTAATTTCTCTAAAATTTAAATATCTACAAATTAAAAGATGAAAAATTTATTTATCTTCTTCTCAAAATTTCAATACTCTAATCTAATTGGACCATTGCCACCGCCATAGCCGGTCACGAACCCATGATATTTTTTCTCACTCTTCTCGGTTCTCTCTCACGGTCTCACCCTCATTACTCTCTCATATAAATACCAGTTCAGCTTCCTCTCATCTTACTGAAACACAGAAGTGGCAACCACTATTGCGCTTCTTCTCCGCTGCCGTACGTCGGAAAATCTTGGCCGGCGAGAAAAAAGAAAAAGAGATTCCAAGAAAAGAAAATAAAAACCAGACCCAAACAAACCGCAACATTAACCCGAAAATTCAGCTCCTCACACAAATGACAAGTGAGTAAATTAAATCAACACTATCTCTCTTCATTTTCCACTAGTGTCCCTCGGATCTCGCTTCTTTTTCTTTGTTTCTCGAGTCCCGTTCAAAGATCCGATTTTCATGCCTACAGTCATCATTAGCCATGAAAATTATGCGTTCATTATTTACTTATTTTTTAATTAAAAAAAGAAAAAAAATTGAACGCTGTTTCTTTTTTTATATAAATATTTCATTTGTGCTGTCCCCATGAAAGCGCGTTTCCAATTATAAATCTGCTTTGTTGGTTTTTCAGGTTGGAGTGCTGTTGTTGAATGGCAGAAAGAAAAAAACTAACAAGAAAAGAAAGTTTGTTATGAACAGGTGTTTGAGCAAAGCTTCTTCTTCGTCTTTTCCAACACTGATTCTTATTCTCATCCTCATTCTCTTTTTATAAAAATACCTCTTTCTTTTATTTCTTTTTGAGTTCAATCTCTTTTCTCTCTGTGACATAATCATGGGAGGATTGAAGGTTGTTACTCCCTGTTTGCAATGGTCATTACCTCATTATTCCCCTTCTTCTTCTCCTTCCTCTTGTTCTCAAACCCTAGCTTCTGCGATTTCATCCCCTTCTTATGTATATTCCTATGCTTCGTCAAAACGACGCAGTTTCAATCCTTCCCTATCGTGCCGATTCGTCCACCCTTGCACACTCTTCAAAACCACGTCGTTTCTCCACAGGTCTCGATCCTTAGATTTTCACAATCACCTCTTCTCGACCAACACCAGAACACCGATCAGAAGATCCTGTAGCGCGAGCTTAGATTCCTTCTCCGACGAGGAATTCGCTAAGAAGATCGAAGACTTGACCCTCGGGTTTCAGCTCAACGAAGACGATTCAGATTCGGACGGCACTTCTTCTCCAACCTCGTCCTCGAATTTCGTGAATGGGCAGAGCATCCCGGAGCCGCCGTGGATGGTGTCCGGCGGTGGAGAGGAGATAATCATTCCGGCGAACATAGAGCGGAAAGCGAACAGCGTGGAGCTTCCGTTCTCATTGAGGATCATCAAGAAGAAGCTCCAATGGAAGGAAGGTTTTAGGGAGGCAGGTGAATCCGCGTGCTGTTCGGTGAAGAAAGCGTTCTCTTCTATGGTGTTCATCATTCGAGAGCTCCATAGCTACACCCTCCAGATGAGAGAGACTCTCTGCTACCAAGACCTACAAGGAATCCTCGAGAGGGTACAAACGGAAATGCACGCTTCCTTCGTTTGGCTCTTCCAGCAAGTGTTCTCACACACCCCTACTCTCATGGTTTATGTCATGATCTTGCTCGCCAATTTCACCGTTCATTCCATGGGACACAACGCCGCCGTCATGGCCGCCGTGAATCCACCTACGCTGACCATGGAGATGGAAGAAGAGGAGTCTGTCAGTGATAATCAGAGCGGATTTGATTCCTCTGCGGTAAAGACATTCACCGTGTCATCATCTAACGGGAAGAAAACGACTTCCGTTGGTGGCGGAAACGGTGGCGGAGGGAAATTCCGACCAGCGGCGAACGGAACCGACGGGGAAGGCCGGTCTGACCGGTCGGACCGGCACCAGGGAACGGTTTTCCCTGACGGTTTGACGTCGTCGCAGTCTCAGGTTTACAGAACAGGGGAGAGCAATAACAATAATAATAATAATGCGGAGTCTTCGTCAGTGGAGGAGGAAGAAGAGGAGCTGTGGAGTTCGATGGTGGAGGAAGCTTCTAGAATGGAGGATGTGAATCGTGACTCGATGAAACAGTTCGTTTCGCCCGTAAAAGCCAAGATGGAGAGTGATGACTATGCTGAGTATCTGAGAACGGAGTTGGTTTACCAAACGGGCTTGTCTAAGGAACCAAACAACTCTCTTCTTCTCTCAAACTATGCTCAGTTCCTCTACCTCGTTGCACATGATTACGACAGGTGAATTTTCCTTTTTTTTTTTCTTTTTCAAAAAATTCTTCACTTTTATTTGCTAATTTTGCTTGCCATGGCATAAGTATTCTAGTTTCTAGTATTATTATTATTATTCCCGTAGTAATGTTTTGGTAAAAGTCGAAATTCACATGCATAGAGTCTCCATCATTGGTAAAAATATATTTATTAAAGTTATATATGACTACTTGAAAGTCCATAAAAATTAACTCGTCATGTGTTTCTTGCTTTGTTAAAAGAAAATGGAAAGCCAGATTTTACAAAAATATATTTGATTATTGTATGTTGTGGTAATAATATACTCTTGTAGGACTGACTAATTTATGATTTTGTTTTTATATGAATTATGTGTGTGTTACCAAAGAGGTCGTTCTAGGTAGGAGCAGCGAAAGCATATTCTAATTCATCGTCAAAAATATATTAAAACCCAAACTGAAAAAAAATTAGGGGGATAAAAAAGACAATGAGGTTTTTGATTTGTCCAAGTTTGAATCTTGATAGAAGAGTATGCGGTGTATTTACCCTGCACCACAGGTTCATGAGCAGGATCTATATATTTCGGTATCTGTCATCTTCCGCGCGTGATAGTCACGTGCATCACAAATGATCTCACACGGAACTTTGTTGACTTTGACTTTTTAATAATTTTTTGGTTTAGACTTTACTCTGTAATTTACACTAGTATTTAAATCTGTACATGGCTATAATATGCCTATAAGGAAAACTATCACAGACAGCACATAATAATAAATTGCTTAGTAACGTAATGAAAGAAATATCCTTGAAATTGAGTAGTTTGGCATTGCAATTTTCATGTGAAAAGTGGTTAAAATTGATGTTGACATTTTGGTCCTGTTCTTTGAATTATTTCACCAGAGCGGAAGAATACTTCAAGAAGGCAATAGGGGTTGAACCTCGTGACCCAGAGGCATTTAATAAGTACGCAACGTTTCTATGGAAAGTGAAGAATGATTTGTGGGCTGCAGAAGAGACTTATTTGGAAGCAATTTCAGCTGAGCCTTCAAACTCTTTCTATGCCGCTGATTATGCTCATTTCCTATGGAACACTGGTGGGGAAGACACTTGTTACCCTTTGTCATCTGATGCCTCCCAAGAACTTTAATTGGAATAAATATCTCAAGAAGAAGAAAAAAAAATAAATTGTAAAAGAATATAGAGAAAATAAGGGAAAAAAATTTTCAAAGCAAAATAAAAAAGAAAAGTTTTGTAGGCTATGTTTTGTTCTAAATTTTTTTATTGAGTTGAGGGAAATAGGAGAGGTGGGGGTTTGTTTTGTTATATAACTCTTTGTAATTATAATTGTACATAAGTCTTTTTACAATGGCTCATTTTGAGCTTATTGGGTCACATTTTGTGCAATCGAATGTGCAATTATAATTATAATTAGTTATGTGATTTTGATGGAGAAGATGGTGGCTGTGAGGTGGCGTTTTGGAGAGGCAAGAGGATGCATGGATTGTGTTGTTGAAATATTTAATTTTGGCTTGGTAAGTTGGCAATAAACGGCACTGCGTTTCATATGGAAAGATGAAGGGTGGAGTGTGAAAGGGGAAATGGGACCTTTCACCTTTGGCTCTCTCAAAATGTGTTGATAAGGTTTATGCTTCGTTGGATGTCATTGAAGCAGGATTTGCTTTTTGCACATATTTAATCACACTAATGTTTCTTATCTTTGTTTTGTTCACACTTCACATACTTAGTGTAATGATGTTTAATCACATGGCAAATTGTAATTAATCCTTCCTTGTTAATGTGATGCCGTTTTTGGATATGATTTTCTTTCTCTCAATATTAAAATGATTTTTTCGATTTTCAATACGAGGCTTGAATTTCACGTGGGTTATTTTCAATATGCCGTATGATTATTAATTATTTTTTGTACTGATCTCATATTGCTTATGTAAGCGATGTTACTGGATTCTCTCTGGACAAATTCTTAGTGGGTCTAGTCTTTGATAGTTTTCTTTATGCTCAATTTATTGAATGATGATGGAGAGGGATAAAGAAAAAGAATATGTGCTGGATGAAAGAAAGGCTAGAATTTGAGTAAGGGATTTATTGGACATAATTATTAATTACAAACATTTTTTATTTTGCATATGATATAATATTACGATTTTGCTCTGATTTCTTCCTTCTTCACTAATCAATAATGATGTTATATATGTGGTCGGGGTACCAATTCCTCCTTTTTGCACGTTTCTTTTGTTATTGCTGGATTATATTTCAATTTGATGATATATATGACAAAATATTTTCTAGTAGGTTACTTGAGGGTTAATGTGGAAATGTCAGCCATCTGAAAAGAAGTTTCCGAATAAAGAGCAAAGTAGGTCACATAATTCTTAATAAATAGTTTAGAATTCAAATTAAAAACTATTGAAAATATTTCTATGTTCACTTAAAAAAAATCAAATGACTTTTTTTATTTTAATTTTGAGATTTTTTTCGAAAATAAAAAAAAATAATTAATTCTCAAAACAAGATTTTTGAACTTTAATTTTTAGAATACGATTTTTTTTTTTTTTTGCATTAAGGGCAAGTTCGCCACACCCCCGACGAACTCTAGGCTGAATTCAGCAGAGTATATAAACGTGGGGCCATTTTCATTTGTCGCTTTCCTTCCAAATCTCTCATCCAAATTCACTTTGTTCCTTCTTCACTTGTGATAGTCATATTCTTCTGTATGAGATTTTCTGTCTTTCGACACCCGTGAAGTTCGTTATCCACGACATCGTCAGTTTCAGGCCAGTAAATAATATGTTAGTTAAACTTACCGTTTACATGTTAGTTAAAGTTACTGTTTAGTGGTTGCATGTTAGTTAGAGTTACAGATTTACTGTTTACATGTTAGTTAGGTTTTTTATGTTATTGTTTTCAAGTACGGTTGCTGTTTGTTGTTTATAACATGTTAGTCAGTATAGGTAGTTTAAGTTGTGAATTAGAAGGTAATTAGTGGAATAATTAGTTAGGTTAGGTTAGATTAAAAAGAAACATGATTAGTAAAATTTAGGGTTCAATTAGTTATTCATTAGGGTTGTTTAGGGTGTTAGTTGACGGCCTCATGTAGTTGGGTTAAAATTAGTAAGTTTATAAACTGATTAAGAAGTAAGGTAGACAATTAGTAGGTTTAAATATGTTTTTTAAGAATTTAGTTAATGTGAAAGAAACTGAGTTTAGTATAATTTTATTTTACTAGAGTGTGGTTAGATGGAGCAGTAGTTATTGGGCTACGAGGATACGCTTTACAGATTGGATCAGGTTGAGCACATTGCTGGCAGACTTGATCGAGTGGTATACTTTTATTACTGTTGTTTATTGTATTGTAATTAATAAACAGTAAATTTGTTATTTTATGTGTTCACCATCTTTTTTTTTTTCGTGTGGTAGGCACCTCGGATCTTGCGCACCAGACGGAATTTGATAAGATAGCCGTCGGAGCATATTAGGCCATATCTCAAACGAATCGGGTTTGAGTATGTGGCGTATATGGTTGAGTTCGAGCACGACTGGCCATTGGCCTCGGCGTTGATAGAGAGGTGGAGGCCTAAGTCCCACACGTTTCATCTACCATGTGGGGAGATGACTATCACCCTGCAGGACGTGGCCCATCAGTTGGGACTCAGGATCGACGGTGATCTTGTTAGCGGATGCATAGTTGGTTAGGAGCAGCACCATCAGAGATGGTCCATTGAGGACTTCTGCCAGCAGCTACTGGGTGCTGTTCCTGGCCCAGATGACAGACAGTCATAGATCAAGTGGACTGTGAAGCTCACATGGTTCCACAACACGATATGCAGAGAGCTGGAGCAGGACGCCACTGAGGAGCACTTGTTGAGGTACACGAGAGGGTATATCATGCAGTTGATTGGGGGTATCCTATTCCCAGATGCATCTGACTTTTGGGTGCATATCTGGTGGCTCCCCCTCCTAGAGGACCTTGGCACATGTGGCGGGTTATCATGGGACTCGGCTGTGCTGGCATGGCTGTACCGCCAGATGTACCGTGCCACGAAGCATGGTCAGTGCAATTTGGGTGGTTGCGTCAGCTTGTTGCTGTCCTGGGCCTATCACCATATTCCGCTATTATGGCCCGATGGATTTGCAAGTCCTATGCGTGTGACGGACTTGATGACACAAGCCGCACCTCTTCTCCCTGTTATGCTCAACGTCATCCATGTTGTTACGAATCCTGGAGCTGACGGGGCGACCTCTCTTGACTCTCATCATTCGTGGGTTGGGCTGAATACGGGGCCCGTCATAGGATGACCAATCTTCCTCGTGACTTATGGGTCAAAATTCTGATCTATAAACATTAAAGACCGACTCCATGCGATACACAGGATGTACAAACCGCTTCCAATCTAGTCTTGCATGAGAGCAAGCTGCAAAGACGTGACGGCAAGGAAGATGAAGAGCCTGAAAATACCCACAGTCACATTTACCCTCATCAAGTAGCACTTGGTAATTCTGTTGTCTGGACCCAGGCACGGCTGCTAACTCTTCAACCGTGAAGTTAATCCTCGACAGATCAAACTGGTAAACATTCATAGTGTTGACGTGCTTCGAGTTGAATTCAATGGCCTTCATAAACGTCTGTGAGAATTCAGCACCGACTTGAAGTTGGGCAAGGGCCTCTGAACCCTTCCTGCCAAAAAGTTCACCCAAATGGAAATAACTTGACTTAACAAGAGCCGTGATTGGCAAATTACGAGAACCTTTCATGACAGCGTTAATGAACTCGAAGATATTTGTCGTCATGTGACTAAATCGACGACCTTCATCTGCATACTGCACCCACTGTAACCGAGACATTTCTTCAAGCCAATTTGTGATTGCTACATTTTCGCCCCTCAAACGGCAAAAATAATGAGCGAACTCACGCTGCGACTTCGAATACGCTGCGTTAATCATAATCTTCTTCAACTCCTTGTTTTTGAAGTAAGTAATGAAGTTTGCAACGATGTGTCTTGTACAAAAGGCTTGGAAGGCATGAGGTGGTTTCCATAAACTTCCCTTAGCATTCAGCGCACCATCAATTGATTTGTGTCTGTCTGAAATCACTAAGACGCCGGGTTGTGGTGTCACATGCTGCCGCATATACGAAAGAAAGAACGACCAAGCCTCCTTCGTCTCACCCTCAACAATGGCAAAATGTTTGCATTGTCATATTGAGCAATGGCCATTAGCAACGTCCCACCATATTTACCATATAAGTGGGTGCCATCGATGAAAATAAGTGACTTGCAATGCTTGAAAGCCTCAACACACGGTGAAAACGTCCAAAAAACCCGATGAAACATGACAGTGTCGGTTGAACCAGGCCAAAGCTGTGTCACAAGTTGTACCCAAGTACCTAAAGACACATCAACAATTAGCACAAATAAATGGTGACTTCTTGTATAGAAAATAACCACAATGAAATTAATCTTACCGAGTAAGTACATATGCATAGCGAATAACCAATGAGGAAGCTCGTTGTAGGACTCCTCCCAATCGCTATATATTTTAGCAACGACTTTCTGTTTTGCAAGTCAAACCTTTTCTATAGGACGCCTTGTAACCGAAGTTACTCTCCACACCTCCTTGCAGAAACCTGATGCTGATTGTTGGATCTGCTTTAACCATTGCGAAAATGTGTTGGGCAATCACCTTCGAATCCAACCTACGATGGTCTTGTTCCATCGATGTTTGCATGTAAGTATGAGTACCAGTGTATCTCCTAACCTCCTATTTTTCTTACTTTCGACGATATTATATGAGAATGCTCCAAGAACAACCGGGCCCAAACTGGATACATTGTACATTATACTTCAACTGGTCACTCTCCACTATTTTATACTCCGCGTCCTTTCTGATGTTGTACCTCTTAACTGCCAACATGACTTCTTCCTTGTTCTGAAATTGTTGTCCAACCTCGAACTCATTGCTTGGATCCTCTTCGGGGCCTCTCTGGGAAAACGACCAATCCAAAGTCATTGCATCGAGATTCAACCTGGAGAAGTGATCCGGCCGGTCATATGGTCGATAAATCACAGGCTATGTCAGAGCAATTTGTGTGTCACCATAGTAGTTCATCTCTTCTTCCTCGTCTCCATCATCAGAAATTTATGTTGGTTCATCATCAGCATCGTCTCCGTCATTAGGGTTAACTTCATACTGATCCATCATCGGATCCCTAATAGCAGAACCCTCATGACTTTCAACATCATCATCCATCATGTTAGCATTATGAACTTCAATATTAGACCCATCTTGACTACCTTTAGGTGGCATATTTAGATCGATCATCGTCCTTTTAATATTTCGTATAACAGCTCCACTCAACAGACTATCGTTGATGGTATCTGCAGATGATCCTCGGCCACCCAACCCAACTCAACAGACTATCGTTGACTCCGGTATCATATAGATAATTATCGGTTGGCCAGATCTAAAAACGATAGAACATTCTTCATCTTATACTATTTCACCATCATAATGAATGGATAACAATGGATTCATTGGCATTGTAGAGAAAAAAAAATGTCTAGAATGAGAACGAAGGTAGAAAATGAAATTGTGGTTTTGAGCTCCGTTCTCCATCAGACATGCTTTTATTTTAGAAACTCAACCTAGAGTTTGTTGGGAGTATGACGAATTTGTCCTTAATGCAAAGAAAAAAAATCGTATTCTAAAAATTAAAGTTTAAAAATTTTGTTTGAAAATTTAATTATTTTTTTATTTTATTTTTAAAAAAAAAATCCTTAGTTACTAATATAAAAATTTTAGATATATTATCTTTTGGGCTTTAGATACTATTTTATTTGGGCTTAAGGGTTTAATGGGTGCCATGCTCAAATATAAATAGACCTTCAGGGTTTCGGTCCCCAATATACCAAAGCCGCCTTTGTTACTCTTTTTCCATCAAAAGATTTGCAGTTCAGCCACCTAGGAACACAGAAGGCTTTGGTTGAGGAAGATTGAAATAACCACAAGATCCAAAATCTTCCGGTCGTATGATTTATGTTTATGAATTCAGGTACGCTTCCGCATTCGAGTATGATATATATTTTTGATGATTCAATATGGATGATCTGGGTTAATAAAATTATTTATTCCAACAAGTGGTATCAGAGCCATTCATAATTTGATCATCGAAAATATTTAGTTTTATTTTCTATTAAATCAATATATGGATCGATGTATATATGTTACTCCTTACATTATGATACTGGATATATAAAAATATACACATGAATGTAGGGTTAACTACCAAAAATGCCCCCGAATTATTCAAACGCTGACAAAAATGCACTCGAATTTTATTATCGACAAAAATGCCTTCAAATAATTTAAAAACATAACAACAATACCCAACAGTAAATATATATTTTCAAAAAATACCTTAGAGATTGAATTTTGATATAATTTTTTGCAAGCATGATTATAAAAATAAGATATTATTATACATAAAAATTGGTGATTTTTCGTTAAGTATATATTTTTTTATAATTTCTTTTGTTAACAACTAATAATACTTTTAAAAAATCACAAAACAATATATACATAACAAAAAATCACCAAATTTTAAGAATAATAATATCTTATTTTTATAATAATGTTTGCAAAAAATTATATCAAAATTCAATCTCTAATGTATTTTTTGAGAAATACATATTTAATGTTAGTTTTTTTTGCAAGATTATCTTACATTAAATATGTATTTCTCAAAAAATATATTAGAGATCGAATTTTGATGTAATTTTTTGCAAGCATGATTAAAAAAATAAGATATTATTATCCTTAAAATTTGGTGATTTTTCGTTGAGTATATATTTTTTTTGTAATTTTTTTGTTAACAACTAATAATATTTTTAAAAAATCACAAAAAAATATATACTTAGAAAAAAATCACCAAATTTTAAGAATAATAATATTTAATTTTTTTAATTATATTTGTAAAAAATCACATCAAAATTCAATCTCTAAGGTATTTTTTGAAAATATATATTTACTATTGGATATTGTTGTTGTATTTTTAAATTATTTAAAAATATTTTTATCGATAATAAAATTCGAGCGTATTTTTGTCAAGGCATATTATTGTGGCCATTTGGATTGCTTTCAGAGTTAGCCGTCTATATATATATGCATCATTAATTTGTTCGATTACATACATATATATTATTGTGTGCTTGTTACGGTGAAATGTGAAATATATTTGGTTGCTTTATTTGTATAGGTATAAATTGATACTCATAAAATTAATGATTTTTTTTAAAAAAATATTAATAGAGTATAGAGTATT
>NC_029785.2:5302878-5310174 GCF_000816755.2 Arachis ipaensis
TTGAGATCTCTCTGTTAGGAAATTATTTGATTTCCTAACTTATTTGTGGGCAATATATATATTAATTATAATCACAAATTATGTTATTTCAAATTAAATGACTTATATAATGATGATCTCATTTATTGTTATAAATGCTAAATTGGATAAGTCATTATTACTTTTGATTTGGAATTAAATGAGAATAAAACCGGATATTATCTTTTGTTCCTTAGATAATTATCTTTTTGGATTTTAGATATATTATCTTTTGGGCTTTAGATACTATTTTATTTGGGCTTAAGGGTTTAATGGGTGTCATACTCAAATATAAATAGACCTTCAGGGTTTCGGTCCCCAATATGCCAAAGCCGCCTTTGTTACTCTTTTCCCATAAAAAAAGTTGCAGTTCAGCCACCTAAGAATACAGAAGGCTTTGGTTGAGGAAGATCGAAAGAACCACAAGATCCAAATTCTTCCATCAGTTTCTAACTCTTATGAGTAAAGGTACGCTTCCGCATTATGATATATATTTTTGATGATTCAATATGGATAATCTGGGTTATTGAAAATTAATTTATTCCAATAAGTGGTATCAGAGTCATCCATAATTTGATCATCGAAAATATTCAGTTTTATTTTCTATTAAATCAATATATGGATCGATGTATATATGTTACTCCTTACATTATGATATTGGATATATAAAAATATACACATGAATGTATCATGTGAACGACCGTGCGTGTATATATATATATGAATCTAGTACTATTTCGATCCACAAGGCATATTATTGTGGCCATTTGGATTGCTTTCAGAGTTAGCCGTCTATATATATATGCATCATTAATTTGTTCGATTACATACATATATATTATTGTGTGCTTGTTACGGTGAAATATAAGCATGCTTTGGTTGCTTTATTTGTATAGGTATAAATTGATACTCATAAAATTAATGATTTTTTTTTTAAATATTAATAGAGTATTATTGAATTATAATGTTTGATTTTAATTTTAACGGATTAAGAATTTTTGGCTCATAAATTTGTTTTACTATTATAACTATGTTTTTTTTTTTAAGGTCTGAAAAGATACTATTAAGATTTAATTCCTTATACGGTTTAAGAAATTTTTTATATTGTTACATAAAGAAACTAGTAACAATTTAGATTATTATACCCATCTATTTTATAAAGATTTGGTTTTAGAATAAATTGATTGAACATTATGCTGCCAAAGTAGCCTCTTTTGTAAAAATTAATTTATTCAAAACATAAGGAATATGACGATATATAATTCATGCGAATATTGGTCAGCCCAAAGGAAGGTCTATATTTTGCCGAATTATATACACATATTGATAGTAAATACATGTTTGGGTAACTAATTAAGAATAAAGTAATGCTTATTATTTATGCGAACAATAATCGGCCCAAAGGAAGTTTATTGTTTGGCCAAATAATAAGCATTGCACACTTTTGTTTATTTTCTATTAATTATGCGGTCAATAATCAGCTCAAAGGAAGGTTATTGTTTGGCCAATTGATAGAAAATATATGCGGTAATAAATAGGTTGCGAAGTTTAAGTTTCCATGTGCGCATTAAGTCTGTCCAAAGAAAGGCTTAATGTGTGACAAGAATTTCGACAATATTTGATTACTGCAATGAGAGTATCACTTACAGTTAATTTTCTATCCAAAGATTGAAAATTAATGTTGTTCTAGATATCTCAATATGGACTTTTCCCCATTATTTAACTAATATTTACTGCATGTTCCTTTTGTTCTGATTCAGAAACTATGGCTTCAACTACCAATGTTTCTGCACAAATTAGCAGTATTCCTATGTTGAATGGTTCAAACTTTAAAGTTTGGAAGGATACCGTGGAAATTGTCCTCGGTTGTATGGATCTAGATATAGCTCTTCAAGAGGAGAAACCCATTTTCACTCCGAAAAATCTCAATGAGGTTAAAATAGAGAAGTGGGAGAGATCCAATCGAATGAGCATTATGATCATGAAACGCTCAATTCCTGAGACGTTTCGGGGCTCAATTACTGAGGATAAAGATGCTAAACAGTTGCTGAAAGATATTGAAAAATTCTTTACTAAGAATGAAAAGGCAGAGGCAAGTAGCCTTTTGTGCAAACTTGTCTCCATGAGGTATAAAGGTAAAGGGAACATAAGGGAGTACATTATGGAAATGTCTCATCTTGTTTCAAAATTGAAAGCACTAAAGTTAGAGTTGTCTGAAGATTTACTCGTGTATTTTATTTTGATTTCCCTTCTTGCACACTTTGGAAAATTCAAAGTGAGTTATAACACTCTGAAGGACACTTGGTCCTTAAATGAGCTTATATCTCACTGTGTGCAAGAAGAAGAGAGGCTACAGCAAGATAAGACTGAAAGTGCTCATATGGCTTCATCTTCTCAGTATAAAAGAAAGCATGATACTACTGCGGATGTGCCTTCTCAGCAGAAAAAGACTAAGAAACAGGATCAAGTTTCAACCTGTTTCTTCTGTAAGAAGGTGGGACACATGAAGAAGGATTGTACCAAATATGCCACTTGGCATGTAAAGAAGGGTATAATTCTTACTTTCGTTTGTTCTGAGGCTAGTTTAAGTTATGCACCTATTGATACTTGGTGGGTAGATTCTGTTACTACTACTCATGTAAGTGTTATTATGCAGGGTTTCCTGTGGAACCGACCGCCAAGTGATGCTGAAAGATACATCTATGTGGCAAACAGCAATATAGTTGCAATCGAAGTTATAGGAACTTTCAGATTATGTTCCATGAGTGAATTTTACTTAGATTTACTAGAGACATTTTATGTACCGTCATTTAGACGAAATTTGGTTTCTGTTTCTCGTTTGGACAAATCAGGTTATTTTGTTCGTTCGGAGACAATAAAGTCAGTCTCTTATAATTCGAATAATATTTGCTCTGGTCATTTGGTGGATAATCTATATAGGCTTGACTTAAATTCCTATAATAATGAAATACTACAAACGGGTACAAAACAAAAACTAAATGAGAATTCGGCATCATTATGACACAAACGCCTAGGTTACATCTCTAAACAGAGAATTCAGAGGCTCGTGTCGGATGAAATTCTTGGACCCCTAAATTTGGCGGACTTTGAAGTCTGTATTGAGTGCATAAAGGGAAAAAGAACAAACGAAAGGAAATTAGGTGCCGAGAGAGCCAAAGATGTCCTAGAACTGATACATACCGATATATGTGGCCCATTCCCTATTGTCTCTTGGAATGGACAACGGTACTTTATTACGTTCATAGATGATTACTCTCGTTACAGGTATCTATATTTAATTCATGAAAAGTCCCAAGCCTTGGATGTTTTCAAGTCTTTCAAAACTGAAGTTGAACTTCAACTTGGAAAGAAAATTAAAGCTGTCAAATCTGATCGTGGTGGTGAATACTATGGAAGATATGATGGTTCAGGTGAGCAACGTCTCGGGCCTTTTGCTCTTTTCCTAGAGGAGTATGGTATTGTTCCGCAATACACCATGCCAGGCAAACCTAGCATGAATGGTGTTGCAGAGCGAAGGAACCGAACTCTTAAAGACATGGTGAGAAGTATGATTAGTCATTCTTCTTTGCCTAAATCACTCTGGGGAGAAGCCTTAAAGACCGCAGTGTACATCCTTAATAGGGTGCCAAGCAAAGCAGTTAACAAAATCCCATATGAAATTTGGACTGGAAAAAGGCCCAGTATAAAGCATTTGTATATTTGGGGATGTCCAGTTGAGGCGCGACCTTATAGGCCGCATGAAAGAAAATTGGACTCAAGGACAATTAGTTGCTACTTTATTGGTTACGTTAAGCGTTCACGGGGGTACAAGTTTTACAATCCTGCATCAAGGTCTATTTTGAGACGGAAAATGCGAGATTTCTTGAGGATGTTGAGCTTGGGGGGAAGGAAATATTAGGAATGTTGCTTTTGATGAGGATTCTATAACTGACAATGATCAGGACCTTGTGCCTATTATTGTTCAAGATACAGTTATAGTACAAGAGCACAATGAGAATCCTACTGTAAATCCAGCTACAGTACAAGAGAACAATGAGAATATTGTTGTTGCTCAAGATACTGCTACAGTACAGGAAAATAATGAGAATCCTCCTCAACCGCAACCCATACAGCAAGCTCAACAACCTCAAGAAGTGTCATTAAGGAGATCCAATAGAAAAAGGAGAAAATCCATATATGGCCTCAAACAAGCTTCCCATTAATGGTATCACAAGTTTAATTAAGTCATTACCTCATGGTTTTGAGGTAAATATTATAGATGAATGTGTATACCGCAAGTTCAGTGGGAGTAAATACATCCTTTTGGTCTTACATGTTGATGACATTCTACTTGCCAGTAGCAATATAGGTTTGTTGCATGAAACTAAGAAATTTCCATCGAACAAATTCGAAATGAAAGATCTTGGTGATGCCTCTTTTGTATTAGGAATCGAGATACTAAGAGACTGCTCTCAAGGTATTCTTGGATTGTCACAAAAGAACTATATCAAAAAGATTTTAAGTAGATATGTCATAGAAAGTTGTAGACTAATGGACACACCCGTAGTTAAAGGAGACAAGTTTAGTCTCAAGCAATGCCCCAAAATAATCTTAAGAAGACAACAATGCATGATAAACCTTATGTATCAACACTAGGGAATTTAATGTATGCTCAACTCTACATACATCCCGATATATTATTTATAGTGGGAGTGTTGGGTAGATACTTGAGCAATTTGGATATGGATCATTGGATAGCTGTTAAACGCGTAATGCGTTGTTTAAAGAGAACAAAGAATTACATGCTTATTTATCGGAGATCAGAAAATTTGGAGATCATTAGGTACTCTGATTCTGATTTCATGGCATATGGTTGCGAAACTTTGTCACTAAGCTTCATATAGTAGATGACATTGAAAGGCCATTAAAGATATTTTGTGACAATAAGTCAGCAGTACTATTCTCCAATAACAATAAGAGCTTGACAAAATCGAAGCATACAGACATTAAGTTCTTAGTTGTCAAGGAGAAAGTTTAAGAAAAACAAATTTTCATAAGACATATAGGAACAGAGTATATGCTAGCAGACCCATTACCAAGGGATTGACCCCTAAAGTTTTTCATGAGCACACTGCTCGGATGGATTTCAATATTTGTGATGCCTTGGTTTAGTGGGAGTTTATGCTATATATCCTATGACAGATATTGAGTTATTTTACTTATTTGTGGGCAATACATATATTAATTATAATCACAAATTATGCGATTTCAAATTAAATGACTTATATAATGATGATCTCATTTATTGTTTTAAATGCTAATTGAATAAGTCATTATTACTTTTGATTTGGAATTAAATGAGAATAAAACCAGATATTATCTTTTGTTCCTTAGATAATTATCTTTTTGGATTTTAGATATATTATCTTTTGGGTTTTAGATACTATTTTATTTGGGTTTAAGGGTTTAATGGGTGCCATGCTCAAATATAAATAGACCTTCAGGGTTTCGGTCCCCAATATACCAAAGCCGTCTTTGTTACTATTTTCCCATCAAAAGAGTTGCAGTTCAGCCACCTAGGAATACAGAAGGCTTTGGTTGAGGAAGATCGAAAGAACCACAAGATCCAAAATCTTCTGGTCGTATGATTTATGTTTATGAATTCAGGTACGTTTCCGCATTCGAGTATGATATATATTTTTGATGATTCAATACGGATGATTTGGGTTAATAAAATTATTTATTCCAACAATTATTATTATTGAAATCAAATATTATAATTGCAAGTTACTGTACCTTCCTACCATAAAAAAATACATTTTAAGAATTAGTAAAACTATGTGGTCAAATATTGTACTGATTAAGTCCCAACCAAATTATATAGCATATTTTTTTTCGTGTTTTTTCTTCAACAACGTTATCGTGGTTATCGTCTCTCCTCTTATTTGATTTTGTTATAGATGAGAATATAATACAAGAAGAGTTGCAAGTATCGTTGAACTAGTTATCAAGAAGTGTGTGCAACTTTCTTGTTAAAACAGAGGATATAACTAATATATATCACTTGTATCATTACCATTTCAGGCATGCAATAATACAACTCTGCATAATTTCATTTTTCACGTACAATTTTTCTCTTCATACACAAAATTTTATCAGATTTCTTCTCTTTTTTTGTTTGAGAACAAAAATTTTAATACACAGTACAAAAATATAAATGCACAACATAAAATTTTTTAAAGAACCCTAAGTTCATAACATTAACACCGAAACCAATTTTGATGCATGCACAGAAATTAAATTTTGATGTATCGCACAAAAACTTTGAAGAATCACAAATTTAAAATATTGAATTACCCAATTAATAAAATATATTTGTGTAAAAAATTTATATATTATGTATAAAATTTTTTTATGTTATATCGATAAATTATGTGCTATATGCAAAATTTTCTGTATTATGTACTTTAACAAAAAAATTTATACTAAAAAAACGTGAAAAAAAAAAGTGTAATGCATCATGCATGGGCACATTTTTTTTTTTTTAGATTTGTGCCAATTTTATTAGTTTTTGTTACAAAAATATTGTTAAATGTATCATCACTGTCTAAGAATTCTTCAGCCACTTTATCCAGGATTGCAAAATAATATGTCTAATATTATTATTAGTAGTAGCAGCAGCAGAAATAGTGAAGCTTTTATTAAAAATTGCAAAATATTATACTCAAATAAATGATCAGTTTGAATTAATTTTTAAAAAAGATATTTAATTTTTTTATTTTTTTAATAGACAAAAATTATTTTATATTTGGATAGACTTTTTAAAAAAAAATTTTAAGTATTAAAAATGTCTTGTTTTTGTTTTTTTTTTTAAAATAAAGTATTGTTAATTTTTAAAAAAATAAATAATTTGTTTTTTCAATAAAAATATTTTTTTAAAAGAAATATGTAAATAAATTTTAAATTAAATAAAAATATTTTATTTTAAAAAAAATACTTTTTTAACTCAAAAAAAATCAATTCAAACCAACACAAAATATTAAATGTGAAAGATGAAGATGAACTTGACCAAGTTGAAGATGAAGACTTTGATGGGGCCACAGAACTATTAAACTTGTCTTCAAGAATGTTGTTCATCTTTTTTAAGATTCCCACACTCTTTGCCTTTCGTTGGTAGGATCAGACTTAACGAAAGAAATTTAGATCTTTTAAATTTTGAATTTTTATTTTAAAGGATAAAGTGTGATTTTTAATGATTTTTTTTTATATATTTTTTTA
>NC_029785.2:5310196-5311315 GCF_000816755.2 Arachis ipaensis
TTTCATCTATAAAATAATAAATGATAAAAAATCACACTTTACTCTTTAAAGTAAAATTTAAATTTTAAAAGATTCAAATCCAAATGAAAGAGAGATTGGATTTGGTAATTAGAGGTCGAGTAGGTTGGTGAAGGCATTTTAAGAAAATTGAAAAAAAAAAGTAAAATTTTATTTCGACTCTTAATTATTTTGCTAATTTTTGTTTTGTCTCTCATTGATTAGAAAATAACATTATGGTCTTTAACGATTAATTTTGTTAAACATTCTACTCTTTTTGTTATTGTCTCCATCTAGAGCTAACAAATTTTATCTACATATCACGTTAGTTGATGACGTGTCAAAGAATCATTTTAAGAAATAAAACGTCTCTTGTCGTATTAGCAATACGCTACAATAAAATATGACAATTAAGTTCTTAAAAATTTTTTAGGAGATATTTAAACTCCTAACTAATTTAAATATATACATATAAACCCAAAATAAATAATGAAGTAGAACAAATATTCCTAAATTTCAACATGCCATTGTATTTACTGCATTGGTTGTTGGTCTTGGTTGACGAAAACCTCAGTTCCTTGCTTTCATTCTCTTTCTTTTTCTCTGCAAAGTCCTATGAGTACAGTAAAAACTACCTCATCCTGTCAATCATTTTCTTTTTAATCTCCAATACAAATTTTATTTTCCACTTTATAATATCTATCCATTAGTGTTGTGAATGTGATCTTGTTAGATTTTAAATCTTTCTCACTCATCTCATTCACAAGTTTTCTAACTTTTTCGAATCCCAAATCTTATAAAGGCCATTAATCTTCGTATTGTACATAATCAAGTTCGGCCTAATGCCTTGATTGATCATTACCTAAAAATTCTTTCAGACCAAATTAATTTTTCGTATTTGCATTGTCCATTAATTAAAGTAATAAAAATAATACCATTTGAGACCAACCTTTCTTGAACATACTATCAAAAAAGAAGCAAAAAACTATAGCTACTATCAATCAATGCCAACAATTAGTACAGTAGCACGTATAATTTGTTAAAATTTAGAGGTCATTATAGATTTATATTTAAATTAGTTAAAAATTTAAGTGTCTTTTAAAATTTTTTTAGGATGTTTAA
>NC_029785.2:5311431-5313443 GCF_000816755.2 Arachis ipaensis
CTTATTTTATTATAGTATATTGTTAACATAGTAGGAGGTATTTTATCTTTTGAAATAATTTTTTAATATATTATTAGTTAAACGTGACATGTAGGTAAAATTCGTTAATTTTAGACAAAAATAATAATAAAATAAGTAAAATATCTAATGAGTTAATTGTTAAGAATTATAATATTATTTTTTAATCGATGAGACACAGAAAGAGAGTTAACGAAATAATTAAAAGTCAGAATGAGATATTAGATAGAAGTGATATAAGTAATATCAAGAGGGACATTATTCTCATCCACAACATAAACCACAATCCATATAATCACATTCACATATATCATTATATATCACAAACCATTTAATACTTGTCATATCACAATAATAAACACAAGGACCCAATTTCATGGCCACTTTAAGTGTCTTATAACAATAATCAAAGTCTTCTAAAAAAATAAGCAAAACGTTTAGCAAAAATTTCAAATGCATCTATATTATTTTAATTAGTTAAAGGTAAAATATATTAGGACAAGTATAAGATAAGATAAAATAAAATTATTTTGAGAAAAGAATAAGATAAGAATGTGATAAGANTAAAAATATTATTAAATATGTTGAATTCTATTTTATTTTGGAGAGAAATTGGAGGAACAAAAAAAAATAATATGTCCTTCTAAATAATTTGAGTTTTTCTTAGGTTCTTGGTTAATAATGTTTCAACACCTAGATCTGCTTCCAAACATATTCGTCAAAGCATATGGCATTCATTGAATTAGGAATGGGTTTTGTACTGTTTAAGATAAAGTATTTAAGTGAAGCCAAGCAGAAAATGACGCCATTTTCACGTGAAATTATTATGAAGAGTTGGTATAATTGGTTATTAGATTTGAGGCTATTATCTCTCCATATCCATAAACCCATACCTCTTTAAGTGAACTCAGTGCTTCTCACTATTACATCTACATTCTCCTATTAACTTCTTGGATTAATTTCTACTTACAAGTGGTTTAACTCATCCATTAAACGCATTGTTTATGTTACGTGTCTTTTTAACAGAATTTTAAATCAATTCAAATCAATTAACGCACAAATATATAACTTTCATTTTTTAAAAGATTTCGTTTCTTTTTTCGAGTTTTTTGCCAAATTTGTTGGATCTCCTTCGTGCGTTCTCTCTTTGCTTCGTTTTTTTCGATTTTTATGGTTTCTGAAATCAAGCTTTCAAATCGTTTTAAAGATAATAGAACTTCAGAAATACATCCAAACGATTACAGAAATACACTTAAACGATTACAGAAATACATCCAAACGGTTACAGAAATACATCCAAACAGTTACAGAAAGAATTACAGAAATACACCTAAAACAGAAGAAGACAGTATATTTCTTCTTGAAATCTTTTAATGTTTTGCTGGTTAAGGATGAGGTACAAAGCAGAGACAATCTAGAAAAGAAAATCTAGAAGAACAGTAAAACAGTATCTTAAATAATGTGTCTTCTTTTTTTCTGGTGATTTTTTATGGAAATTTGTATCTTTTTTCTTGATTTCTTCTACTCTTCGCGAGGAGTTGGAACGTTTCTGCAGAATCGTAGTAGTTTGTTTCGAATGTCCCTTGAATCTTGATGGTTTGCGTTTTGATTGAGGAAGAAGAAAAAGAATGAAAGTGTTGTGAAAGGGGCGCGTGTTTTTTCTTGGATTTGGAACAACTTGTATAGCTTGTAAGCCAAAAAGGCTTATATTTGTAGCAGACCTCTAATTTCTTTTTTATGTTTTTTTTTTTGTTTAATTATTGTAGTGAGTTATAATACATTGACAGAAATTATCACAACAAAATCCTAGTTATTACGGTGAAAATGACTAAGCTAAGGCATTCTAATAAAGATTTTTTTTTTAAGTATTGATTTTTCAAGACTTAAAAATTAATATTTTTTGAGAGCCGACATTTTGATGACTCCATTCTATAATACTTCACTCGATCTTTTACCAACCATAATATTTTATTGGTTAAGACTTATTATAGGTA
>NC_029785.2:5313512-5314390 GCF_000816755.2 Arachis ipaensis
TTGATCTCCTCGATATATTAGAATTCCTTTTCACGCATCGACTTCTTAAAATTCATAACATAGATGTATGTTAAGCAAGTATAAAGTCGATAGTGTCCTTTGGATTCAAAGTTTCTTAGGTAGCGTTTATTTTGAGGTACTGAGATAGAGACTAAAAGACTGAGACTTAGTATTATGTTTGTTGATTCAGAGACTGGTATTAAAATTTTTGTCTCTGTCTAGTATTTTTAAAAAGTAGAGACACAGGAGACTAAAATTTTTAGAGAGAGACTGAAACTTTAATGACATTTTATACCTAAAATACATTCATTTTAATTAATTAATTTCAATTTTATTCTTTGTACAAATTAAATTAGAATTTCATTCTTGTTTCAAGTTCTGTCCGTCACTTTGCACCAAACAGAATATTAAAATTTATTTCAATCTCTGTCTCTTAATCTCTATCTCTCAATCTTAGTCTTTCTGTCTCTGTCTCTGTCTCTGTCTCTCCACCATACACTACCTTATGGTAAGATAGTATGTAGATAATAGGTTATTGCTCTTTTTGGTTTATTTTGTAGGGGTACACATTTAATGGCTTATTTTCAAGTAATATCATGAATAATGTCACCTACTTTTGTAATTATTTAGCCTAATTTGTCCGAAAAATAATGTTAGTGCATTTTGCTTTTAATTCCTTTTTGTTGGTTGCTTTTACTTGTTTTAATAGAAAATTATTGGGATCCAAAAGTTAAAAAAGAACGACACAAAATATTAAAATTATACACCGAAAGTGTAAAATAATTTTACTTAAACATTAATTCAACTGTATATTGTTAATTTTTTATACGGCCAAAAAAAAATTAAAATTTTTAAATTCACTGTTTAATCTGTTTAAT
>NC_029785.2:5314464-5316400 GCF_000816755.2 Arachis ipaensis
TAATAAGTTAATTAAATATATAAATTTAATTCGATGATTCTGTAAAATTAAAGTATATCAAATTTTCTCACAATCCCTCAGACAATCAACCACGCGGTTTTCTGGTTATTATGACATCTAGGACATGTATCCAAACAGTCAACCTGCGCTTATTATTTTTTATGTGTGAGAGAGGGAAGTGTATAACAAGAAGCTGTGAGCATATGTATGTTTTACATTGGTATGGGATGTACAAATCTGATGCACCGATTTGTTTGTTTTATTTTTTTTTTAAACAAACAATCACAAATCGGACGGTTCGATTTGTGATTTCGAAAATAAAAAAATTTTTAATGTTGAAATCGGACCGTCCGATTTTTATTTTAAAAAATAAAAAAAAAAATAAAAAATACAAAACGGACCATCCGATTTGTAGTTTATTTTTTTTTCCAAACAAATCGGACCCTCCGATTTGTAGTTTATTTTTTTCTTCAAACAAATCGGACCGTCCGATTTGAATAAAACACCATATAAAAAAAAACACCTAATCTTTCAATAATAATGTATTACACATATATTTAATCAATATAAAAAAAAATTAGCCCCAGAAGTGAGTATAAAGAGAATAATCTAAAAAATCTGTAAAAATATTTTTTGGAATATAAAAAAAATAATGCTACACGTAATCTCCTTCCTAAAGTATTTTCTTCTTTTTCCCTTCAAGATATATTGTTCCTCTTGTTATTTATTTATTTATTTGTACTAAGTTCTCTTGTTAATTTTATTTATTTATTTATTTATTTGGTCATTAAATAAATAATTTTATTTATTTAATGTGAGATCAGAACAGCAAACACTTGAAAGGGACAATGGGCCATGAGTTTAGAACAGGCCCAACAAAACAGATCATTATGTAAACATATATTCTTTTAAAACAGATCTTGGGGCGGATGTGGGTTGGGCTTTGGGTGTCCTAAGGTGGGTTTAAGTTTAGTTCTGGCCCCATCCGTAACTAGCAGGCCATGACAAAAAAATTGATCATTATGTAAGCTGGTAGAGATACTTTCATATGAGTTTAAGTGTCCAAAAATATTGTTTAAGCACTATTGAAGTTATTTTTTGTTATGATCAGATAGATTAGACAACTTTCAATCCTAGATATCACATAACACATTCACATACTCCTCACACACTTACCACACATTGTAGCAACAGTTAGAAAATTTTTTCGATCGGTTACAATCAGTGAGATTTGAACCCGAGACCTCTAGATGGAGAGAAGAAGATTATATTATTTGAATTATAACTTATTGTCAGTACTATTGAAGTTGACCATAGTCACTTAGTCAATGACCAAAATAAAAAAAAAAAAACAAGTTGACCATAGTTCATGACAAAAAAAAATGTTCATAGTGATTCTCTTGAATTAGGCATAGTTCATGACAAAAAAGAAATTGAGTTTTATTTTTTATTTAATTAACAGTTAGTTAGTTAACAAAATATGGAGAATGATGAGTAAAAGTTAATTGTTTTAGTTGTTATTGTAGGGAGAGAAAGATTAAATTTTTAAAAAAATTTGATCGTTGTAAAAGTTGAATGTTGGTTGAAAAAAATTTATTTCTAATCTTTTTCTCATTTTATTTATGTGTATTATAGTATTTTTTATTTTAAAAAACAAATTTATTAAATATTATTGGTGTAACTTGCATTTATTATTTAAAGCCATTTTATTTTGTTGTACCAAATATATGTAACTATTATGGATTTTAAAAAATCATCTTTAAAAGGCTAATAAAGATAAACAACCTTTAAATGATTAAAGCAATTTCTAAGGAATTTAGGCTATTGATATGGCCATCGGGTAATGCTTGTTCAATTGTACTATATATTTCAAAGATACATTACTAACTTGTTTTAAGGTAGAGTTTTATTGAGTAGTATGTTTAATATATTTGTT
>NC_029785.2:5316549-5323681 GCF_000816755.2 Arachis ipaensis
ATAGTCTCACCCAAGAAAAAGAAATCCTTGTAGCTAATCGTCTAGACTTAGTTCAGGGTATTTATTAGTTTTTAATTATCATTTAATTGTAGGCCAATTTATGTAGAATGTATTGAATTTAGGGATGAGTAGGCAATATTTATTTTTGCTCTTTGTTATCCACATCTGAATTCTAGTCTATATCCAAATACAAGAGTAGATCTTTAGTTTTATTGCTATATCCTTCAATCGGTCATGAATGAGATAAACAAGTTTTTATACGTGTTTGGTTATTATTGTTGAATAATGGTGTAAATATTTTTGTCTAATATTTCTAAAAATAAAAAAAAAATCATTTTTAGATGTAGAAAATATTAGCTAAAATAGTTGCTAAATATTATTTTATGTTTAAAACTTGTATATAAAATTATTAATTAAGAAATTGAAGTACTTATTGCGACACTATGACACATGCGAGTACAAATGAATTAAAGAAAATAATGTAGAAAACAATTTTCGTGGCCAATGAGTTATAACTCAAATGGCATATTCTCCACATACTCACCTAAAAGGTCGCGGGTTCGAGTCTTTCTATTTTCGATAAAAAAAAAATATTCTTATGTGGCAGTGTTTTTCTCCTGCTTTATTAGTGGAAAGGAAGTAGAATAGTCCATGGACTTTAATGTTTTATTTTTCTTTGGACAAGGTGGTGGACTTTAATTTTTTAGTTGTGTGTTAGATAATAGTAATGGGACAAAAAAAATAAAAATATTATTTGTTCATGTTACAAGAGTCTAGGTCTACATTAAATTAATACCAAAAAGTAGCCGTTAAAGACTTTTCTCTCCATACATTTGCTGAAAAACCACCCACCCAGGCCATATGACCATTACAGGGAGGCCGGAGACTGCTCCAGGCAACTACCATGCCACTGATCAAGAACAAGAACCTCCAAGATGCAGTACGAAAAAAGTAAAAAAAGGGCGAAGAAGGCTTTTCTGAAACATCCTCTCTGGTGCCTAGAGTTGAAGAGTGGATGTAGGAAGAGACAGGCAACGCCGCCATCTCTTATGCAAACATGGTAAGGGGCGGCAGCAGAGAAAGGGCAATGGAACCTCAAAAATCGGAAGAAGACTGTATGAGCGAAGACAAAGAAATTCCAGAATCTAAAAATAAGGAAACAAATGGACTACAAGAAAATTAACAAAAATCAGACATAGTGGTGGAAGATCTTGGAGAAGGTCTATACAACATAGACATTAATGAAAGAGACAAAAAAGACATATAAAAACTATGGTGGAACTCCCTGATAGTGAAGCTAATAGGAAGAAAAGTTGGTTATGTGGTCATGAAAAGAATACTTGAGGCAATGTGGGGAAGAGTTGGAGGTATTGATGTCATAGACCTTGGCAACAATTTTTATCTCGTTAAAACCACACTGAAGATGATCTTAATCATGCCCTCTTAGACGGTCCTTGGAAGGTATATGACTACTACCTTGCTATCCGCCTACGGGAACCTAACTTTAAACCCTTTGTCACCACCACAGACAAGATCACTGCTTGGATCAGACTGCCCGGATTACCTATTGAACTATACAACAAAAAAATTATGAGAAAGATAGGCGATCTAATTGGAAGGATCTGCAAAATAGATTATAACAACCCAACTGTGCAGGGATAAATTTGCTAGACTATGCGTCGAGGTGGACTTGACAAAATCGCTTCTAGGAAGATATAAAGTGAACGGTACTCTATATAAAGTCGAATATGAGAAAATTCATCAGATCTGTTTTACCTGCGACAAGGTTAATCATGAGTAGAAACACTACGCCATTTAGAGAGAAATGAGGGAGAACAATACTATGGAACAACCACAAGAACCTACTCATGGAGACAAGGAAAAAGGACAACCCCAATATGGAAGTGAATTGAAAAATACATATGTACTCCTAAGCATGGAGGGGAGTTTGGGCATGAGAAACTTGAGTACTACTATGAATGATACTTTTTTACTAAAGATTATTTGGAACATTCGTGAAAATCCTAACTCGCTATGGACAGAAGTCATCATCAACAAATATTGCACCAATAACAGAAACTTTAATCAGCCTATAGTTAGGAACACTGACTCACCTCTCTAGAAGGAGCTGGTGAAACTCTGGCCAACCTTTAAATATTTCACTATCTACTAAATTGGAGATGGGTTGTCAACTAATTTCTAAAAAAATTCTTGGGTAGAAGTGATGCGTGAGCATCTTGTATCTTTTTTTCCCTTTAATTTCTAGTTGTTTTTAGATATAAATGATTAAATTTTATATTATTTTAGTGCAAAAATCCTCTTTGGATGCTACTTTGAGTTGTTTTAGTATTTTTATGATTTTAGGTAAAATTCGGAGTAATTTGGCAAAGTTTTGAGCAAAAACAGAAAAGTTAACAGCTTGGCGTTTAGCGCCAGCAACACGCCACAACCAGAATGGCTCTACCCCCTTATGAGCGCTAAACGCCCAACTAGCATTTAGCACCAGCAAGCTTGATCCGAATTGAAGGCCCACTCTTGGAGCATCTCTAATTGAACTTAGCTTAGTTATCTTTTATTTTATATTTGTAATTTTTATTTAAAAATAATATCTTTTAGTTTTAGAATTGAATATTTTATTTTATTTTCAAATCAAATTAGGTTAGACATAAAAGGAAAAAAGATTATCCCTTTAGGGGATTCAAACCCTTTTAGTTTTTGAGATACTTTTCATAACCCTAGTTTTTTTTTTTTTTTTACGTCATGAGCCACTAAACCTCTTTGGTTAAGGTGAGGAGCTCTGTTTATTCCTATTGATTGAAATTATTACTTTTCTATTTTAATTGATGTACTGATTCAGTTTCAAGGATTATTTTTGTACTTAATTTTATGAATCTGGGTGGAACGAAAGTATGACCCTTATTCTATATGCGTTCTTGTGACCTTTGGAAGAGGTCTCTCACCTGAACATAGGTTGAAAGTAAATTCCTCCTAATTAAATTGGTAATTACATGAACTAATTGGGATATGTGACATATAATCCTGTTAGCTTTGGATAATTAGGATTTTTGTGGCCATAAACTAGTTTTGAACTTAACCCTCTAATCGAAATTAAGTGACCATGATGATAGCGGTTAATAAAGGTTAGAGGAGACTAAATTACTAAGACATTAGGGTTTAGTCATTTACAGTTTCCCATGAAATGAATCATACATTGTTAAAATAGTTAGTAAGAAATTTTAATGCGGAAGAGTAAACATCTTCGATACCTTAACTATTTTCTCTCACTGTTTTTACACTAAACTCATTATTTGCTTTTTTTTTTAACTTTTGTTTATTGTTTTATGCGATTTCAACCACTAAACCAACTTCTTCTATTCGCCTAACTAAGCCAATTAGTCGACCATTGTTATTTAGTTCCTTAGTCCTTGTGGGATCGACTCTCACTCACTTGAAGTATTACTTGGACGACCCGATACACTTGCCGGTGCAGTTGTGGACATTCTTAAATTCTGCACCAAGAAAGAGAGGAGATCCTGCTAAACAAAGCTATTGTTAATATTATTGACACAGAGCACAATATGAGAATGGACAGACGGTATAGGAGATTGGGATAAAGATCAACCCAATAGTTGCTTACATGAGACAACTGTTTGAAAGATCCCGACCCAACCAGCCCCTGCAAAAGACCTAAAAGAAGACAAATTAGGGTAGAAGCACACAACAGATGGGAACTTTTTAGTAGGAGTAACTTACAAAGCCTTAGCAACATGGTCAGAACCCAAGGTAAATCTCTGGATATAGATTTGGAGATGGAAGGGACCGCAAAAAGCTAAATTCTTCATGTGGCAGGACCTCCATGAAAGAAAGCTCGAACTCTTGGCAGTGAAAATACTTGCCAACTTTGCGAGCAACATGCTGAGGATATCATTAATGCCTTAAGAAATTACCCAAAAGTCTCTTCAATTTGGACAAACTTGCTGTGGCCCAACGCACCTCAAATCGGTACCAACTTTAAATAATGGGTAAAAGACAATCTGACCCATTAGTTTGGGATTAATCAGGACAGAAATTGACAAGATATTTTTATCATCACTTGCTGGAAATTATGGAGCTAGCACAATAGAAAAATTCATGATGAAAATTATTGGAGACCATCCCAAGCTCACAATGAAATCTGGAAAAAAGTTGATGAAGTAAAAAATGCATTCTTAAGGAGGAGAATCTTACCTTTCAACGCTAGAAGAAGAGAAGAGGCACACATTGGACCCCACCGGAATGGTTGAAATTGAACACCAATGGATCAAGAAATGGCGCAACTAGGATGGCGGAATGTGGCGGTCTCTTAAGGAACTACATTGGCAAGTGGATTGGAGGCTTTTCTCATTCAATTGGATGTGTCTCATCATATAGGGTTGAACTTTGGGGCATGCTTAGTGGGTTCAACCTTGCTTGGACTATGGGCTTCAAAAAGCTTGTAGTGAAATGTGACTAGCAGACCATCATTTCTTCAATCATCAACAACAAAAAAGATTTTAGTAAACATCCAAATGCTTTGGTTAGGAAAATTTCTTTTTGGAAAAAGAAAATTTGGAACATTTATTTTGTAAATATATATATATAGAGAAGGCAATAGATGTACCGATTGTCTAACACGAAAAAGTTTAGACCATGATCTAGAATTTTATTTTTGGGATGTACCTCCTAATGAGATCACTAGACCTTTGAAAATTAACAAGAGGTTTTATTGTCCCATTTAATTTGCTGTTAGATTTTTCTTATTTTGGGCGATTTAACCCCGTTATAATAATACCAAAAAGAAAGAGTCTAGGTCTAACTAAGTTAGGTTAATCTATTAGTTAACTTACTAATTTGTTTAAGTAAGTGATGGAGTTCAAATCTCGCCTGCTTAGATAGAGCTCTAATTTGTGATGGATTAGTCTTTGACCTACTAAATTAAAAAATACAATAAAAAACTAAAAAAAAAATGAATCCAAATCTGATTGACTTTTTTAAAATTTGTTCGTAGATGATAAAAAAGTGATTTAAATTTGTTCGTCTAATTGTCAGCTTATTAGTGCAAATTTTTAAGTGGGTCATGAATGAGATAAAAAAATTTTATACGTGTTTGGTTATTGTTATGTTGTTGAATAATAATGTAAATATTTTTGTCTAATATTTTTAAAAATAAAAATAAATTATTTTTGGATGTAGAAAATATAATAGTTGCTAAATAAACAAAGTTGACATCAATGCCATATAAATATAATAACATGATTTTAAAATCTGTAAATTTTTTTTAATACACGTATAGAATGTCCTATCAAGTTTATATATATGTGCTTCTGTCTAAAGTGACGTTATTTGAGCATGCTTCTGTATGAAGTGACATTATTTGAACATTGAAATTGAAAAAATATAGTACATTAATATTTCATTTGTCAAAATTGATTTTAAACATAGTGGATGTCATAAACCTGGAAAAGTCTGATATTTCTTTTGGAATCCAAATTTCTATCCGAACTAGAGTGACTATTAAGGATATCCTAGGGTTTTTCACCTAAGACAATTTGGGAAAGAGGCACTCTACTATACAGATTGAAGTTGTATAGAGAAAGAATTAAATTCTTTTTATAGTTATTTTTTATTATTTTTTTAATGTTCAAAAGGTGGGTCGTAGTATTTTTAATCTCTCTTTCATTACATAAAAGAAAAGATCTGTAAACTTACATCTTTACCATATAATTTACCGTGGGCTAAACAACAAGAACAGTGACTATCTTTGATCACACCATGGGTTGATGTTTGGTCAAAGGAAAAGTCAATAGAAAACAAGAAATTAGATATAGGTTAAATTATTATATATACATAAATGAAATTAATATGGGTTTAATTACATACACCATTGATTCCTCCCCACCATTGAAGATATACATTATGTCCATAAGGGAATTGGAGGAGTTACAAAACATGGCCATTAATTTCTGACCATTTGATAGAGTGCAAAATCAATGGCTCCAATTCCATTTGCTTACAATAAGATTCTTTTCCATTGGTGTTAAATATCATCTCTTCTCTCAATTCCTTTGTTTTTCCACTCTCCTCATGAACTCATCAACAACACCATCATGAATGGTAATAGTAGTAGTAATAGTGTTCCATTTCTTCATCATGAGTATGGTGGTAATTCTATGTGTCGGTTAGGGCTTCCTTTAACAGCCATAGATAGGTTCTTATGTAGCCAACAACAAAGTCAAGTCCTTCACAATGATGATAGTGTTTTTGATGAAGATTTTCAAACTAGGTTTTCTAATTGTTATTATGGTGGTGGTGGTTCAAATAACTCTTATTATAAGCTTGTGTGGCCTAATTGCACTACTCATCAAGAAGCAAGCATTGTTGTTCATGATAATAATCAACAAGAGGGTTTCAATAATTGGCTACAACAAATTCCCACATTGTGTCACAATCAAGAAGATGTTCATCAAGCTTTAGGGAAAACTAATAATGTCAAAGTTGTGGGAAGAAACCCTAAAAAAGCTTCTTCTTCTTCTGTATCCTTCATCAAAGGACAATGGACTCCTGAAGAAGACAGGTTTAGTAAACAAAACATTTTTCTTTTTCTTGCTTCTTCTTTTAATTTTTCCCTTTTTTTATCTATATATTTATGTAATTGTATTTCTTATCATGTTAAAATATACAATTTTTTTCCATTATTCTTCCCTTTCTTCTATTTTGCATAGCATGTATCCAATTTTAGTTTCAATATTATATGTAACTTTTCTTCCTTTCTATTTTCCACATTATTATTTTGATCTATACATGTCTTATTTTGAAATATATATAACTTTTCTTTTTTATTTTATTTTGTATAATTTATCTAGATGTAACCAATTTTATGTTATTTTCATGATCCTTATTATTTTGATTTATGAATAAATAAACAAAAGGAAATTGGAGAAGCTGGTGAAACAACATGGAACAAGGAAGTGGTCACAAATAGCTGAAAAATTGGAGGGAAGGGCTGGGAAGCAATGTAGAGAGAGGTGGCATAATCATCTCCGACCAGATATTAAGGTTAATTCCTTCCTAATTTCATTCTAATCTTTTAATTTATATATATTATATTGTCCCA
>NC_029785.2:5323944-5326850 GCF_000816755.2 Arachis ipaensis
TTGAATCATGTGGATTTTCATAATTTATTTTACAATGTTTACAGTAACAAAATTGATTATCACAATTTCTTTTATTAAAAAAATAGAAGATTATGAGATAAATATTTTCTTATAGGTAGATTTATATATATTTTCAATGATCTAACAATGTAATCTGTAGGTTGGAACAATTAATCTTCCCAGCTTTCCTTTCTTTGTCTCTGGTGGAATATAACTTTTTCGGATGTACAAGATTTATCATTATATTGTTAACATTTTTCATAACTTCTCATTCATTTATATCACTATATTATCCTCTTATGTTCTAAATTTCATCCTAAATTCACGTTTGTAATTGATGGTACTAATTAAAGGCATTTTTAGCTTCACTAAACCAATGTTTCCCTCCATTCTATTATTTAATTTCCCTCCAAAATTCTCCTAACTATACATGATATTTATGAGTGCACAAGAATAATGAACCTTTTCTTTTAACAAATTCTCAAAACTGAATCAAGTAATAAACTTCTTTTCTATCATCACAAAATCTAATTAGTATGACTTGAAAAACTTAAATTACAATATTGACAAGTTACTTTTTATACATTTTGCATGGTCCTAAGTATTATACACCTTGGTATGAAAAAAAAAATGTATTTGATTACCATAACTTTTTTTTTTTATTAAATTGAATTTTCTATATATAAAAAATTGTAAATTTTTTTTACATCCACACCAAAAAAATTATTTTATGTTTCCAGAAAGACGGTTGGAGTGAAGAAGAAGAAAGGATATTGGTGGAAACTCATGCCAAGGTTGGAAATCGTTGGGCAGAAATCGCGAAGCATATACCAGGGCGAACTGAAAACTCGATCAAGAACCATTGGAACGCAACAAAGAGAAGGCAGAACTCAAGGAGAAAGAACAAGAAGCCATCATCATCATCAACCAACTCAAACAATAATGGCAAACCACAATCTTCAATTCTCCAAGACTACATTAGAAGCCAAACCCTAATTGGTACCAATAATATCAATGCTCCTATTACCACTACTAATTCAACCCCAACTATTACTAGTGAATCTGAATCTACCACTAATATTAGTGATAATAATAATCCATATTATTCATCACCAACAATCATAGCTGAATCATATGATGATGAGTTGCTCTTCATGCAACAACTTTTCAAAGAGAATAATCAAAATGTCAATGGAGATGGTATTGGTAAGAACCCTAGTGATGAATGTGGTGATGGGTTTGTTCATTATTCCAATAATTATTATTATCTTTCAAATCCATGGAACATGCACAACCCTATCACCAATAATAATAATAATAATGGTTACCTTGATTCTGATCTCTATATCTCTCAATTGATGAACAATGGAGGTGCAACAACAAGTTCATCATCATCACTTTTCAATGATCATGGGGCTTATGAGAAGAATCAAAACATGGATTTTCATTGTTCAGCAGCTGTGAAGAAAAGGGAGATTGATCTTTTAGAGTTTGTTTCCACTCATCATCAATTTTAATTTTTTTCCCCATGAATATTAATTTATATATTTTATGTTATTATTATGAAATCCAAGCTTAGGATGTCTTATGGTCTATGGATTTTTTATTTTGTTGTGCTTTTGAATAATTAAATTTCATTATTGTGTTATTAGTGGTTTAAATTGCTTTACATATATGTTGCATGAATTTGTTGTTACAAGGAAATGGATCCTCTCCTTTTTTTTTTTTTCACTGGATAGAATAAAGTGTGATCTCTCACCTTTAATTCTATAAGTGAAACCAGAAATTAATAAGAGAGAGAACAATGAATGGTGAGATTAAACACCGGACACTATCCAGTTTTTTTTCTACTGAAGAGGATCCACTCCCGTTGTTACAATGGATTTACATTTGTCTTATACCGTTATACGCCCGAGAAAGAAGAAATTATTTATATATTTTGTACCATTTATTCTTTAATTTGTGAATTAGTTATTGTATTGGTAAATATCAAATATATATATCTTTTAACAAAATTATCACCCTTTTATTAAAAATATATTAATTATAAATATAGAATATTTACAATAGTTGTACACATATTCTCAGAAGAATATGAATTTCTGTTTTTCTTTGTGAGAAACCAAAATCAGTTTTGATAATTAAACAATTTTAGTTGGATTAGAAGAAATATGAAGCTCCAAGAAGGATTACAATTTTATTGTGAGGAATTTAAAATCAATTTGGATTGAAAGATAAAAAATTTTAAAAAATTTGTAGTATAGTCAAATATTTTAATTTGATTTATAACTCATACAAGCTTATAACTAACACTTGACAAATTATAAAGAAAGGATAATTGTAGAAGAATAAAAAACTAAAAATTGCATGGTTAGTGATGTCTTTTTGCCTCCATAAAAAATTAGTATAAATAGATAGTTTAACCTCAAGTTTAAGAGTTATGAGTTATAGTTAGTGACTTTAGAGGAAAAATTATAAGATTTACTTTTGAGTGTTGTGTTTCTACATTTATTTTGTATATCAAGTTATTAGTCACTCTTTTAGTTAGAAAAGAAGATTAATTTCATTCTTTTGGTATCTTCTCTTTATATTTAGGTTAAGTGTTCACACCATCTAGTTTGGTCTTCAAAGTATAATTGGGATTTGATTTTGAGGTGAAATATCAAAAATTACCATTTTATATCTCGTTAGAGATTTGGTTAGGATAGAGTGGTTACTCAATTTTGTAACTTTGTTATATTATATTTCTCTAGTAAAATATTTGGTATTCTTTTGTATTAATTGTGTTCCGCTCACACGCTCCATTTTCTAACATTCTTATCCGTAATATCCTTATTTGATGATGAGTTGTACCGTTTTTGAGTGGGGTACAATTCAAAATATAATAGAGGAACGAATATAATATA